>NC_092722.1:85701075-85849873 GCF_047496885.1 Scyliorhinus torazame
AGGGAATCAGAGAGAGGGAATCAGAGAGAGGGAATCAGAGAGAGGGAATCAGAGAGAGGGAATCAGAGAGAGAGAATCAGAGAGAGAGAATCAGAGAGAGAGAATCAGAGAGAGAGAATCAGAGAGAGAATCAGAGAGAGAATCAGAGAGAGAATCAGAGAGAGAGAGAATCTGAGAAAATCAGAGAGGAGAATCAGAGGGAGAGAGAGAATCAGATAAATATAGACAATCAGACAGAGTGAATCAGAGAGCGAGTTAATCAGAGAGAGAATCAGAGAGAGAGAATCAGAGAGAGAATCAGAGAGAGAGATAATCAGAGAGAGAGAGAGAATCAGAGAGAGAGATAAAATCAGAGAGAGAGAATCTGAGAGCGATAATCAGAGAGAGAATCAGAGAGAGAATCAGAGAGAGAATCAGAGAGAGAGAGAGAGAGAGAATCAGAGAGAGTAAATCAGAGAAAGAGAATCAGAGAGAGAGAGAATCAGAGAGAGAGAATCAGAGAGAGAATCGGAGAGAGAGAGAAAGAGAATCAGAGAGAGAGAATCAGAGAAAGAGAATCAGAGACAGAGCGAGAATCAGAGAGAGAGAGAAAATCAGAGAGAGAGAATCAGAGAGAGAATCAGAGAGAGAAAATCAGAGAGAGAAAATCAGAGAGAGAGAGAGAATCAGAGAGAGAGAGAGAGAATCAGAGAGAGAAAATCAGAGAGAGAAAATCAGAGAGAGAGAGAGAATCAGAGAGAGAGAGAGAATCAGAGAGTGAGAATCAGAGAGAGAATCAGAGAGAGAGAAACAGAGAGAGAATCAGAGAGAATCAGAGAGAGAATCAGAGAGAAAATCAGAGAGAATCAGAGAAAGAGTATCAGAGAGAGAGAGAATCAGAGAGAGAGAAAATCAGAGAGAGAGAGAAAATCAGAGAGAGAGAGAATCAGAGAGAGAGAGAATCAGAGAGAGAGAGAATCAGAGAGAGAGAGAATCAGAGATAGAATCAGAGAGAGAGAGAGAATCAGAGAGAGAGAGAGAATCAGAGAGAGAATCAGAGAGAGAGAGAATTAGAGAGAGAGAATCAGAGAGAGAGAATCAGAGAGAGAGAGAATCAGAGAGAGAGAGAATCAGAGAGAGAGAGAATCAGAGAGAGAGAGAATCAGAGAGAGAGAGAATCAGAGAGAGAGAGAATCAGAGAGAGAGAGAATCAGAGAGAGAGAGAATCAGAGAGAGAGAATCAGAGAGAGAATCAGAGAGAGAATCAGAGAGAGGGAATCAGAGAGAGAGAGAATCACAGAGAAAGAGAATCAGAGAGAGAGAGAATCAGAGAGAGAGAATCAGAGAGCGAGAGAATCAGAGAGAGAGAATCAGAGAGAGAGAATCAGAGAGAGAGAATCAGAGAGAGAGAATCAGAGAGAGAGAGAATCAGAGAGAGAGGGAATCAGAGAGAGAGAGAATCAGAGAGAGAGAATCACAGAGAGAGAGAATCAGAGAGAGAGAGAATCAGTGAGAGAATCAGAGAGAGAGAGAGAATCAGAGAGAGAGAGAATCAGAGAGAGAGAATCAGAGAGAGAGAGAATCAGAGAGAGAGAGAATCAGTGAGAGAGAATCAGAGAGAGAGAATCAGAGAGAGAGAGAATCAGTGAGAGAATCACAGAGAGAGAGAATCAGAGAGAGAGAATCAGAGAGCGAGAGAATCAGAGAGAGAGGGAATCAAAGAGAATCAGAGAGAGAGAAAATCAGGGAGAGAATCTGAGAGAGAGAGAGAATCAGAGAGAGAGAATCGGAGAGAGAGAGAGAATCAGAGAGAGAGAATCAGAGAGAGAATCAGAGAGAGAATCAGAGAGAGAATCAGAGAGAGAATCAGAGAGAGAATCACAGAGAGAGAATCAGAGAGAGAGAGAATCAGAGAGAGAGAGAATCAGAGAGAGAGAGAATCAGAGAGAGACAGAGAATCAGAGAGAGAAAGAATCAGCGAGAGAGAGAAAGAATCAGAGAGAGAGAGAGAGAATCAGAGAGAGAGAGAACCAGAGAGGGAGAATCAGAGAGAGAATCACGGAGAGATAGAATCAGAGAAAATCAGAGAGAGAGAATCAGAGGGAGAGGGAATCAGAGAGAGGGAATCAGAGAGAGGGAATCAGAGAGAGGGAATCAGAGAGAGGGAATCAGAGAGAGGGAATCAGAGAGAGAATCAGAGAGAGAATCAGAGAGAGAATCAGAGAGAGAGAGAGAATCTGAGAAAATCAGAGAGGAGAATCAGAGGGAGAGAGAGAATCAGATAAATATAGACAATCAGACAGAGTGAATCAGAGAGCGAGTTAATCAGAGAGAAAATCAGAGAGAGAGAATCAGAGAGAGAGAATCAGAGAGAGAGAATCAGAGAGAGAGAATCAGAGGGAGAGAATCAGAGAGAGAGAGAATCAGAGAGAGAATCAGAGAGAGAGAACCAGAGAGAGAATCAGAGAGAGAGAGATAATCAGAGAGAGAGAGAGAATCAGAGAGAGAGAGAAAATCAGAGAGAGAGAATCTGAGAGAGAATCAGAGAGAGAATCAGAGAGAGAGAGAGAGAGAGAATCAGAGAGCGTAAATCAGAGAAAGAGAATCAGAGAGAGAGAGAATCAGACAGAGAATCAGAGAGAGAGAATCAGAGAGAGAGAGAATCAGACAGAGAGAATCAGAGAGAGAGAGAGAATCAGAGAGAGAGAATCGGAGAGAGAGAGAAAGAGAATCAGAGAGAGAGAATCAGAGAAAGAGAATCAGAGACAGAGCGAGAATCAGAGAGAGAGAGAAAATCAGAGAGAGAGAAAATCAGGGAGAGAATCTGAGAGAGAGAGAGAATCAGAGAGAGAGAATCGGAGAGAGAGAGAAAAACAGGGAGAGAATCTGAGAGAGAAAGAGAATCAGAGAGAGAGAATCAGAGAAAGAGAATCAGAGACAGAGCGAGAATCAGAGAGAGAGAGAAAATCAGAGAGAGAGAATCAGAGAGAGAATCAGAGAGAGAAAATCAGAGAGAGAAAATCAGAGAGAGAGAGAGAATCAGAGAGAGAGAGAATCAGAGAGAGAATCAGAGAGAGAATCAGAGAGAGAGAGAGAGAATCAGAGAGAGAATCAGAGAGAGAATCAGAGAGAGAGAATCAGACAGAGAGAGAATCAGAGAGAATCAGAGAAAGAGTATCAGAGAGAGAGAGAATCAGAGAGAGAGAAAATCAGAGAGAGAGAGAATCAGAGAGAGAGAGAATCAGAGAGAGAGAGAATCAGAGAGAGAGAATCACAGAGAGAGAGAATCAGAGAGAGAGAGAGAATCACAGAGAGAATCAGAGAGAGAGAGAATTAGAGAGAGAGAATCAGAGAGAGAGAGAGAATCAGAGAGAGAGAGAGAATCACAGAGAGAATCAGAGAGAGAGAGAATTAGAGAGAGAGAATCAGAGAGAGAGAATCAGAGAGAGAGAATCAGAGAGAGAGAGAATCAGAGAGAGAGAGAATCAGAGAGAGAGAATCAGAGAGAGAGAATCAGAGAGAGAATCAGAGAAAGAATCAGAGAGAGAGAGAGAATCAGAGAGAGAGAGAATCACAGAGAAAGAGAATCAGAGAGAGAGAGAATCAGAGAGAGAGAATCAGAGAGAGAGAATCAGACAGAGAGAATCAGAGAGAGAGAATCAGAGAGAGAGAGAATCAGAGAGAGAGAGAATCAGAGAGAGAGAGAATCACAGAGAGAGAGAATCAGAGAGAGAGAGAATCAGTGAGAGAGAATCAGAGAGAGAGAGAGAATCAGTGAGAGAATCACAGAGAGAGAGAATCAGAGAGAGAGAATCAGAGAGCGAGAGAATCAGAGAGAGAGAGAATCAAAGAGAATCAGAGAGAGAGAAAATCAGGGAGAGAATCAGAGAGAGAGAATCAGAGAGAGAGAGAGAGAGAGAATCAGAGAGAGAGAATCTGAGAGAGAATCAGAGAGAGAATCAGAGAGAGAGAGAATCAGAGAGAGAATCAGAGAGGAGAGAGAGAATCAGAGAGAGAGAGAATCAGAGAGAGAGAGAGAGAGAATCAGAGAGAGAGAATCTGAGAGAGAATCAGAGAGAGAATCAGAGAGAGAGAGAATCAGAGAGAGAATCAGAGAGGAGAGAGAGAATCAGAGAGAGAGAGAATCAGAGAGAGAGAGAATCAGAGAGAGAATCAGAGAGAGACAGAGAATCAGAGAGAGAAAGAATCAGCGAGAGAGAGAAAGAATCAGAGAGAGAGAGAGAGAGAATCAGAGAGAGAGAGAACCAGAGAGGGAGAATCAGAGAGAGAGAATCAGAGAGAGAGAGAATCAGAGAGAATCAGAGAGAGAGAATCAGAGGGAGAGGGAATCAGAGAGAGGGAATCAGAGAGAGGGAATCAGAGAGAGGGAATCAGAGAGAGGGAATCAGAGAGAGGGAATCAGAGAGAGGGAATCAGAGAGAGGGAATCAGAGAGAGGGAATCAGAGAGAGAGAATCAGAGAGAGAATCAGAGAGAGAATCAGAGAGAGAATCAGAGAGAGAGAGAATCAGAGAGAGAATCAGAGAGAGAGAGAATCTGAGAAAATCAGAGAGGAGAATCAGAGGGAGAGAGAGAATCAGATAAATATAGACAATCAGACAGAGTGAATCAGAGAGCGAGTTAATCAGAGAGAAAATCAGAGAGAGAAAATGAGAGAGAGAGAATCAGAGAGAGAGAGAATCAGAGAGAGAGAATCAGAGGGAGAGAATCAGAGAGAGAGAATCAGAGAGAGAGAATCAGAGAGAGAGAATCAGAGAGAGAGAATCAGAGAGAGAATCAGAGAGAGAGAGATAATCAGAGAGAGAGAGAGAATCAGAGAGAGAGTGAAAATCAGAGAGAGAGAATCAGAGAGCGATAATCAGAGAGAGAATCAGAGAGAGAATCAGAGAGAGAATCAGAGAGAGAGAGAGAGAGAATCAGAGAGAGTAAATCAGAGAAAGAGAGAATCAAACAGAGAGAATCAGAGAGAGAATCAGAGACAGCGAGAATCAGAGAGAGAGAGAAAATCTGAGAGAGAGAGAATCAGAGAGAGAATCAGAGAGAGAATCAGAGAGAGAGAGAATCAGAGAGAGAATCAGAGAGAGAATCAGAGAGAGAGAGAGAGAATCAGAGAGAATCAGAGAGCGAGAATCAGAGAGAATCAGAGAGAGAGAAACAGAGAGAGAATCAGAGAGAATCAGAGAGAGAATCAGAGAGAGAGAATCAGAGAGAGAATCAGAGAGAGAGAATCAGAGAGAGAGAATCAGAGAGAGAGAATCAGAGAGAGAGAATCAGAGAGAGAGAGAATCAGTGAGAGAGAGAATCAGAGAGAGAGAGAATCAGAGAGAGAGAGAATCAGAGATAGAGAATCAGAGAGAGAATCAGAGAGAGAGAATCAGAAAGAAACAGAGAAAGAGTATCAGAGAGAGAGAGAATCAGAGAGAGAGAGAATCAGAGAGAGGGAGAATCAGAGAGAGAGAGAATCAGAGAGAGAATCAGAGAGAGAGAGAGAATCAGAGAGAGAGAATCAGAGAGAGAGAGAATCAGAGAAAGAGAATCAGAGAGAGAGAGAATCAGAGAGAGAGTATCAGAGAGAGAAACAGAGAGAGAATCAGAGAGAGAGAGAATCAGAGTTAGAATCAGAGAGAGAGAATCAGAGAGAGAGAATCAGAGAGAGAATCAGAGAGAGAGAGAATCAGAGAGACAGAGAGAATCAGAGAGAGAGAGAATCAGAGAGAGAGAATCAGAGATAGAGAATCAGAGAGAGAGAAAATCAGAGAGAGAATCAGAGAGAGAGAGAATCAGAGAGACAGAGAGAATCAGAGAGAGAGAATCCGAGAGAGAGAGAATCAGAGAGAGAGAGAATCAGAGAGAGAGAGAATCTGAGAAAATCAGAGAATCAGAGAGAGAGAGATTGAGAGAGAGAGAATCAGAGAGAGAGAGAATCAGAGAGAGAGAATCAGAGAGAGAGAGAATCAGAGAGAGAATCAGAGAGAGAATCAGAGAGAGAGAATCAGAGAGAGAGAGAATCAGAGAGAGAGAGAATCAGAGAGAGAGAGAATCAGAGAGAGAGCGAATCAGAGAGAGAATCAGAGAGAGAGAATCAGAGAGAGAGAATCAGAGAGAGAATCAGAGAGAGAGAATCAGAGAGAGAGAATCAGAGAGAGAGAATCAGAGAGAGAGAATCAGAGAGAGAGAGAATCAGAGAGAGAGAGAATCAGAGAGAGAGAGAATCAGAGATAGAGAATCAGAGAGAGAATCAGAGAGAGAGAATCAGAAAGAAACAGAGAGAGAGAATCAGAGAGAGAGAGAATCAGAGAGAGAGAGAATCAGAGAGAGAATCAGAGAGAGAGAATCAGAGAGAGAGAATCAGAGAGAGAATCAGAGAGAGAGAATCAGAAAGAAACAGAGAGAGAGAATCAGAGAGAGGGAGAATCAAGGAGACAATCAGAGAGAGAGAATCAGAGAGAGAGAGAATCAGAGAGAGAGAAAGATAGAATCAGAGAGAGAGAATCAGAGAGAGAGAATCAGAGAGAGAATCAGAAAGAAACAGAGAGAGAGAATCAGAGAGAGGGAGAATCAAGGAGACAATCAGAGAGAGAGAATCAGAGAGAGAGAGAATCAGAGAGAGAGAATCAGAGAGAGAATCAGAGAGAGAGAATCAGAAAGAAACAGAGAGAGAGAATCAGAGAGAGGGAGAATCAAGGAGACAATCAGAGAGAGAGAATCAGAGAGAGAGAGAATCAGAGAGAGAGAATCAGAGAGAGAGAGAATCAGAGAGAGAGAATCGGAGAGAGAGAAAGAGAATCGGAGAAAGAGAGAGAGAGAGAATCAGAGAGAGAGAATGAGAGAGAGAGAGAATGAGAGAGAGAGAGAATCAGAGAGAGAGAGAGAATCAGAGAGAGAGAGAGAATCAGAGAGAGAGAGATTCAGAGAGAGAGAGAGAGAATCGGAGAGAGAGAGAATCTGAGAAAATCAGAGAGAATCAGAGAGATTGAGGGAGAGAGAATCAGAGAGAGAGAATCAGAGAGAGAGAATCAGAGAGAGAGAATCAGAGAGAGAGAGAATCAGAGAGAGAATCAGAGAGAGAGAGAATCAGAGAGAGAGAGAATCAGAGAGAGAATCAGAGAGAGAGAATCAGAGAGAGAGAATCAGAGAGAGAGAATCAGAGAGAGAGAATCAGAGAGAGAATCAGAGAGAGAGATCAGAGAGAGAATCAGAGAGAGAGAGAATCAGAGAGAGAGAAACAGAGAGAGAGAAAATCAGAGAGAGAGAATCAGAGAGAGAGAATCAGAGAGAGAGAGAATCACAGAGAGAGAATCAGAGAGAGAGAGAATCACAGAGAGAATCAGAGAGAGAATCAGAGAGAGAGAGAATCAGAGACAGAATCAGAGAGAGAGAGAGAGAATCAGAGACAGAATCAGAGAGAGAGAATCAGAGAGAGAAAGAATCAGAGAGAGAGAGAATCAGAGAGAGAGAGAATCAGAGAGAGAGAATCAGAGAGAGAGAATCCGAGAGAGAATCAGAGAGAGAGAATCAGAGAGAGAGAGAATCAGAGAGGGAATCAGAGAGAGAGAATCAGAGAGAGAGAATCAGAGAGAGAGAATCAGAGAGAGAATCAGAGAGAGAATCAGAGAGAGAGAATTAAAGAGAGAGAGAGAATCAGAGAGAGAGAATCAGAGAGAGAGAATCAGAGATACCCACACAGTGAGAGAGGGAATCAGAGAGAGAGAATCAGAGAGAGAGAGAATCAGAGAGAGAATCAGGGAGAGAGAGAGACAGGGAGAGAGACAAACAGAGAGAGAGAGAATCAGAGAGGGAGAATCAGAGAGAGAGAGAATCAAAGAGAATCAGAGAGAGAGAAAATCAGGGAGAGAATCAGAGAGAGAGAGAGAGAGAGAATCGGTGAGAATCAGAGAGAGAGAGAGAATCTGAGAGAGAGAGAGAATCAGAGAGAGAGAATCAGAGAGAGAGAGAATCAGAGAGAGAGAATCAGAGAGAGAGAATCAGAGAGAATCAGAGAGAATCAGAGAGAGAGAGAGAATCAGAGAGAGAGAGAATCAGAGAGAGAATCAGAGAGAGAGAGAATCAGAGCGAGAGAATCAGAGAGAGAGAGATTCAGAGAGAGAGAGAGAGAGAGAGAGAGAATCGGAGAGAGAGAGAATCTGAGAAAATCAGAGAGAATCATAGAGAATCAGAGAGATTGAGGGAGAGAGAATCAGAGAGAGAGAATCAGAGAGAGAGAATCAGAGAGAGAGAGAATCAGAGAGAGAATCAGAGAGGGAGAGAATCAGAGAGAGAGAGAATCAGAGAGAGAATCAGAGAGAGAGAATCAGAGAGAGAGAGAATCAGAGAGAGAATCAGAGAGAGAGAATCAGAGAGAGAGAGATCAGAGAGAGAATCAGAGAGAGAGAATCAGAGAGAGAATCAGAGAGAGAGAATCAGAGAGAGAGAGAATCTGAGAGAGAGAATCAGAGCGAGAGAGAATCAGAGAGAGAGAATCAGAGAGAGAGAATCAGAGAGAGAGAGAATCACAGAGAGAGAATCAGAGAGATAGAGAATCACAGAGAGAAAGAATCACAGAGAGAGAGAATCAGAGAGAGAGAGAATCAGAGAGAGAGCATCAGAGAGAGAGAATCCGAGAGTGAATCAGAGAGAGAGAATCAGAGAGAGAGAGAATCAGAGAGGGAATCAGAGAGAGAGAATCAGAGAGAGAGAATCAGAGAGAGAATCAGAGAGAGAGAATTAAAGAGAGAGAGAGAATCAGAGAGAGATAATCAGAGAGAGAGAGAATCAGAGACAGAATCAGAGAGAGAGAGAGAGAATCAGAGACAGAATCAGAGAGAGAGAATCAGAGAGAGAAAGAATCAGAGAGAGAGAGAATCAGAGAGAGAGAGAATCAGAGAGAGAGAATCAGAGAGAGAATCCGAGAGAGAGAATCAGAGAGAGAGAGAATCAGAGAGGGAATCAGAGAGAGAGAATCAGAGAGAGAGAATCAGAGAGAGAATCAGAGAGAGAGAATTAAAGAGAGAGAGAGAATCAGAGAGAGAGAATCAGAGAGAGAGAATCAGAGATACCCACACAGTGAGAGAGGGAATCAGAGAGAGAGAATCAGAGAGAGAGAGAATCAGAGAGAGAATCAGGGAGAGAGAGAGAGACAGGGAGAGAGACAAACAGAGAGAGAGAGAGAATCAGAGAGGGAGAATCAGAGAGAGAGAGAATCAAAGAGAATCAGAGAGAGAGAAAATCAGGGAGAGAATCAGAGAGAGAGAGAGAGAGAGAGAGAATCGGTGAGAATCAGAGAGAGAGAGAGAATCTGCGGGAGAGAGAGAGAATCAGAGAGAGAGAATCAGAGAGAGAGAGAATCAGAGAGAGAGAATCAGAGAGAGAGAATCAGAGAGAATCAGAGAGAGAGAGAGAGAATCAGAGAGAGAATCAGAGAGAGAGAGAATCAGAGAGAGAATCAGAGAGAGAGAGAATCAGAGAGAGAATCAGAGAGAGAATCAGAGAGAGACAGAGAATCAGAGAGAGAAAGAATCAGCGAGAGAGAGAAAGAATCAGAGAGAGAGAGAGAGAGAATCAGAGAGAGAGAGAACCAGAGAGGGAGAATCAGAGAGAGAATCACGGAGAGATAGAATCAGAGAAAATCAGAGAGAGGGGATCAGAGAGAGAGAATCAGAGAGAGAGAATCAGAGAGAGATTATCAGAGAGAGAGAATCAGAGAGAGAATCAGAGAGAGAATCAGAGAGAGAATCAGAGAGAGAATCAGAGAGAGAGAGAATCTGAGAAAATCAGAGAGGAGAATCAGAGGGAGAGAGAGAATCAGATAAATATAGACAATCAGACAGAGTGAATCAGAGAGCGAGTTAATCAGAGAGAAAATCAGAGAGAGAGAATCAGAGAGAGAGAGAATCAGAGAGAGAGAGAATCAGAGAGATAATCAGAGAGAGAGAATCAGAGGGAGAGAATCAGGGAGAGAATCAGAGAGAGAGAATCAGAGAGAGAATCAGAGAGAGAGAATCAGAGAGAGAGAGATAATCAGAGAGAGAGTGAGAATCAGAGAGAGAGAGAAAATCAGAGAGAGAGAATCAAAGAGCGATAATCAGAGAGAGAATCAGAGAGAGAATCAGAGAGAGAATCAGGGAGAGAATCAGAGAGAGAGAGAGAGAGAGTGAATCAGAGAGAGTAAATCAGAGAAAGAGAATAAGAGAGAAAGAGAGAATCAGAGAGAGAGAATCAGAGAAAGAGAATCAGAGAAAGAGAATCAGAGAGAGAGAATCAGAGAGAATCAGAGAGAGAGAGAGAGAATCAGAGAGAGAATCAGAGAGAGAGAGAATCAGAGAGAGAGAGAATCAGAGAGAGAGAGAATCAGAGAGAGAATCAGAGAGAGAATCAGAGAGAGACAGAGAATCAGAGAGAGAAAGAATCAGCGAGAGAGAGAAAGAATCAGAGAGAGAGAGAGAGAGAGAATCAGAGAGAGAGAGAACCAGAGAGGGAGAATCAGAGAGAGAATCACGGAGAGATAGAATCAGAGAAAATCAGAGAGAGGGGATCAGAGAGAGAGAATCAGAGAGAGAGAATCAGAGAGAGATTATCAGAGAGAGAGAATCAGAGAGAGAATCAGAGAGAGAATCAGAGAGAGAATCAGAGAGAGAATCAGAGAGAGAATCAGAGAGAGAGAGAATCTGAGAAAATCAGAGAGGAGAATCAGAGGGAGAGAGAGAATCAGATAAATATAGACAATCAGACAGAGTGAATCAGAGAGCGAGTTAATCAGAGAGAAAATCAGAGAGAGAGAATCAGAGAGAGAGAGAATCAGAGAGAGAGAGAATCAGAGAGATAATCAGAGAGAGAGAATCAGAGGGAGAGAATCAGGGAGAGAATCAGAGAGAGAGAATCAGAGAGAGAATCAGAGAGAGAGAATCAGAGAGAGAGAGATAATCAGAGAGAGAGTGAGAATCAGAGAGAGAGAGAAAATCAGAGAGAGAGAATCAAAGAGCGATAATCAGAGAGAGAATCAGAGAGAGAATCAGAGAGAGAATCAGAGAGAGAATCAGAGAGAGAATCAGGGAGAGAATCAGAGAGAGAGAGAGAGAGAGAGAATCAGAGAGAGTAAATCAGAGAAAGAGAATAAGAGAGAAAGAGAGAATCAGAGAGAGAGAATCAGAGAAAGAGAATCAGAGACAGAGCGAGAATCAGAGAGAGAGAGAGAATCAGAGAGAGATAATCAGAGAGAGAATCAGAGAGAGAAAATCAGAGAGAGAAAATCAGAGAGAGAGAGAATCAGAGAGAGAATCAGAGAGAGAGAGAATCAGAGAGAATCAGAGAGCGAGAATCAGTGAGAGATTCAGAGAGAGAGAAACAGAGAGAGAATCAGAGAGAGTATCAGAGAGAGAATCAGAGAGAGAATCAGAGAGAGAATCAGAGAGAGAATCAGAGAGAGAGAATCAGACAGAGAGAGAATCAGAGAGAAAATCAGAGAGAATCAGAGAAAGAGTATCAGAGAGAGAGAGAATCAGAGAGAGAGAAAATCAGAGAGAGAGAGAATCAGAGAGAGAGAGAATCAGAGAGAGAGAGAATCAGAGAGAGAATCAGAGAGAGAGAGAGAATCAGAGAGAGAATCAGAGAGAGAGAGAATCAGAGAGAGAGTATCAGAGAGAGAAACAGAGAGAGAATCAGAGAGAGAGAGAATCAGAGAGAGAGAGAATCAGAGAGAGAATCAGAGAGAGAATCAGAGAGAGAGAGAATCAGAGAGAGAGAATCAGAGAGAGAGAATCAGAGAGAGAGAATCAGAGAGAGAGAATCAGAAAGAGAGAATCAGAAAGAGAGAATCAGAGAGAGAGTCAGAGAGAGAGAATCAGAGAGAGAGAGAATCAGAGAGAGAATCAGAGAGAGAATCAGAGAGAGAATCAGAGAGAGAATCAGAGAGAGAGAGAATCAGAGAGAGAGTATCAGAGAGAGAAACAGAGAGAGAATCAGAGAGAGAGAGAATCAGAGAGAGAGAGAGAATCAGAGAGAGAATCAGAGAGAATCAGAGAGAGAGAGAATCAGAGAGAGAGAATCAGAGAGAGAATCAGAGAGAGAGAATCAGAGAGAGAGAGAATCAGAGAGAGAATCAGAGAGAGAGAATCAGAGAGAGAGAATCAGAGAGAGAGAATCAGAAAGAAACAGAGAGAGATAATCAGAGAGAGAATCAGAGAGAGAGAATCAGAGAGAGAGAATCAGAGAGAGAGAGAATCAGAGAGAGAGAGAATCAGAGAGAGAATCAGAGAGAGAGTGAATCAGAGAGAGAATCAGAGAGAGAGAGAGAATCAGAGAGAGAATCAGAGAGAGAATCAGAGAGAGAGAGAATCAGAGAGAGAGAGAATCAGAGAGAGAATCAGAGAGAGAGAATCAGAGAGAGAGAGAATCAGAGAGAGAATCAGAGAGAGAGAATCAGAGAGAGAGAATCAGAGAGAGAGAATCAGAGAGAGAGAATCAGAAAGAGAGAATCAGAGAGAGAGTCAGAGAGAGAGAATCAGAGAGAGAGAGAATCAGAGAGAGAGAATCAGAGAGAGAATCAGAGAGAGAGAGAATCAGAGAGAGAGTATCAGAGAGAGAAACAGAGAGAGAATCAGAGAGAGAGAGAATCAGAGAGAGAGAGAGAATCAGAGAGAGAATCAGAGAGAGAGAATCAGAGAGAGAGAGAATCAGAGAGAGAGAATCAGAGAGAGAATCAGAGAGAGAGAATCAGAGAGAGAGAGAATCAGAGAGAGAATCAGAGAGAGAGAATCAGAGAGAGAGAATCAGAGAGAGAGAATCAGAAAGAAACAGAGAGAGATAATCAGAGAGAGAATCAGAGAGAGAGAATCAGAGAGAGAGAATCAGAGAGAGAGAGAATCAGAGAGAGAGAGAATCAGAGAGAGAATCAGAGAGAGAGAATCAGAGAGAGAGAATCAGAGAGAGAGAATCAGAGAGAGATTCAGAGCGAGAGAGAATCAGGGAGACAATCAGAGAGAGAGAATCAGAAAGAATCAGAGAGAGAGAGAATCAGAGAGAGAGAGAGAATCAGAGAGAATCAGAGAGAGAGAATCAGAGAGAGAGAGAATCGGAGAGAGAGAGAAAGAGAATCGGAGAAAGAGAGACTGAGAAAATCAGAGAGAGAATCAGAGAGAGAGAGAATCAGAGAGAGAGAATCAGAGAGAGAGAGAATCACAGAGAGAGAATCAGAGAGAGAGAGAATCAGAGAGAGAATCAGAGAGAGATAGAATCGGAGAAAGAGAGAGAGAGAATCGGAGAAAATCAGAGAATCAGAGAGAGAGAGAATCAGAGAGAGAATCAGAGAGAGAGAGAATCAGAGAGAGAATCAGAGAGAGAGAGAATCAGAGAGAGAATCAGAGTGAGAGAGAGAGAGAATCGGAGAAAATCAGAGAATCAGAGAGAGAGAGAATCAGAGAGAGAATCAGAGAGAGAGAGAATCAGAGAGCGAATCAGAGAGAGAGAATCAGAGAGAGATTCAGAGAGGGAGAAAATCAGAGAGAGAGAATCAGAGAGAGAGAGAGAATCAGAGAGCGAGAATCAGAGAGAGAATTAGAGAGAGAATCAGAGAGAGAGAATCAGAGAGAGAGAATCAGAGAGAGAGAATCAGAGAGAGAGAATCAGAGAGAGAGAATCAGAGAGAGAATCAGAGAGAGAATCAAAGAGAGAATCAGAGAGAGAGAATCAGAGAGAGAGAATCAGAGAGAGAAAATCAGAGATAGAATCAGAGAGTGAGAATCAGAGTGAGAGAATCAGAGAGAGAGAATCAGAGATAGAATCAGGGAGAGAGAATCAGAGAGAGAGAATCAGAGAGAGAGAATCAGAGAGAGAGAATCAGAGAGAGAATCAGAGAGAGAGAGAGAATCAGAGAGAGAGAATCAGAGAGAGAGAATCAGAGAGAGAGAGAGAATCAGAGAGAGAATCAGAACGAGAGAATCAGAGCGAGAGAACTAGAGAGAGAATCAGAGAGAGAGAGAATCAGCGAGAGAATCAGAGAGAGAGAGAATCAGAAATATAGAGAATCAGAGAGAGAGATAGAGAATCAGAGAGAGAATCAGCGAGAGAGAATCAGAGAGACAGGGAGAGAGACAGACAGAGAGAGAGAGAGAGAATCAGAGAGAGAGAATCAGAGAGAGAGAGAATCAGAGAGAGAGAGAATCAGGGAGAGAGAATCAGAGAGAGAGAGAAACAGACAGAGAGAGAGGCAGACAGAGAGAGAGAGAGATGGAAAGAGGGAGTGAGGCAGAGACAGACAGGGAGAGGGAGAAAAAAACAGATAGGAAGGGAGACAGTGAGACCACGGAGAGAGAGACAGAGAAAAAAAGTGAGATAAAGTCAGAAAAATGGAGGGAAGAGAGAAAATAGAGTCAAAAAGAGACAGAGAGAGAGCTGCAGACATAGATTTAAGGGAGGGAGCCAACAGTTGAGATTAACCGACTTGACTTCAACCTCATCAAGTTATCTGTACATGACAGCACTGGTCAGAGTAACCAGTACAGAGGCCTTTATGAAGGCCATTCAACTCCTCTCGTGTCTGGTACACAGGAACAGGACCATTCAGTCCCTCTCAAGTCTGTTACACAGGAACAGGACCGTCCAGCCCCTCTCGAGTCTGTTACACAGAAACAGGACCATTCAGCCCCTCTCGAGTCTGTTACACAGGGACAGGACCATTCAGCCCCTCTCGAGTCTGTTACACAGAAACAGGACCATTCAGCCCCTCTCGAGTCTGTTACACAGGGACAGGACCATTCAGTCCCTCTCGAGTCTGTTACACAGGAACAGGACCATTCAGCCCCTCTCGAGTCTGTTACACAGAAACAGGACCATTCAGCCCCTCTCGAGTCTGTTACACAGAAACAGGACCATTCAGCCCCTCTCGAGTCTGTTACACAGGGACAGGACCATTCAGCTCCTCTCGAGTCTGTTACACAGGAACAGGACCATTCAGCCCCTCTCGTGTCTGTTACACAAAAACAGGACCATTCAGTCCCTCTCGAGTCTGTTGCACAGAAACAGGACCATTCAGCCCCTCTCGAGTCTGTTACACAGGAACAGGACCATTCAGCCCCTCTCGAGTCTGTTACACAGGAACAGGGCCATTCAGCCCCTCTCGAGTCTGTTACACAGAAACAGGACCATTCAGCCCCTCTCGAGTCTGTTACACAGAAACAGGACCATTCAGCTCCTCTCGAGTCTGTTACACAGGAACAGGACCATCCAGCCCCTCTCGAGTCTGTTACACAGAAACAGGACCATTCAGCTCCTCTCGAGTCTGTTACACAGGAACAGGACCATTCAGCCCCTCTCAAGCCTGTTACACAGAAACAGGACCATTCAGCTCCTCTCGAGTCTGTTACACAGGAACAGGACCATTCAGCCCCTCTCGTGTCTGTTACACAAAAACAGGACCATTCAGTCCCTCTCGAGTCTGTTACACAGAAACAGGACCATTCAGCCCCTCTCGAGTCTGTTACACAGGAACAGGACCATTCAGCCCCTCTCGAGTCTGTTACACAGAAACAGGACCATTCAGTCCCTCTCGAGTCTGTTACACAGAAACAGGACCATTCAGCCCCTCTCGAGTCTGTTACACAGAAACAGGACCATTCAGCTCCTCTCGAGTCTGTTACACAGAAACAGGACCATTCAGCCCCTCTCGTGTCTGTTACACAAAAACAGGACCATTCAGTCCCTCTCGAGTCTGTTACACAGAAACAGGACCATTCAGCCCCTCTCGAGTCTGTTACACAGGAACAGGACCATTCAGCCCCTCTCGAGTCTGTTACACAGAAACAGGACCATTCAGTCCCTCTCGAGTCTGTTACACAGAAACAGGACCATTCAGCCCCTCTCGAGTCTGTTACACAGGAACAGGACCATCCAGCCCCTCTCGAGCCTGTTACACAGGAACAGGACCATCCAGCCCCTCTCGAGTCTGTTACACAGGAACAGGACCATTCAGCTCCTCTCGAGTCTGTTACACAGGAGCAGGACCATTCAGCCCCTCGGGAGTCTGTTACACAGAAACAGGACCATTCAGCCCCTCTCGAGTCTGTTACACAGAAACAGGACCATTCAGCCCCTCTCGAGTCTGTTACACAGGAACAGGGCCATTCAGCCCCTCTCGAGTCTGTTACACAGAAACAGGACCATTCAGCTCCTCTCGAGTCTGTTACACAGAAACAGGACCATTCAGCCCCTCTCGAGTCTGTTACACAGAAACAGGACCATTCAGCTCCTCTCGAGTCTGTTACACAGAAACAGGACCATTCAGCCCCTCTCGAGTCTGTTACACAGAAACAGGACCATTCAGCTCCTCTCGAGTCTGTTACACAGGGACAGGACCATTCAGCTCCTCTCGAGTCTGTTACACAGGAGCAGGACCATTCAGCCCCTCGGGAGTCTGTTACACAGAAACAGGACCATTCAGCCCCTCTCGAGTCTGTTACACAGAAACAGGACCATTCAGCCCCTCTCGAGTCTGTTACACAGAAACAGGACCATTCAGCTCCTCTCGAGTCTGTTACACAGAAACAGGACCATTCAGCCCCTCGGGAGTCTGTTACACAGAAACAGGACCATTCAGCCCCTCTCGAGTCTGTTACACAGGAACAGGACCATTCAGCTCCTCTCGAGTCTGTTACACAAAAACAGGACCATTCAGCCCCTCTCGAGTCTGTTACACAGAAACAGGACCATTCAGCCCCTCTCGAGTCTGTTACACAGAAACAGGACCATTCAGCTTCTCTCGAGTCTGTTACACAGGAACAGGACCATTCAGCCCCTCGCGAGTCTGTTACACAGAAACAGGACCATTCAGCTCCTCTCGAGTCTGTTACACAGGAACAGGACCATTCAGTCCCTCGCGTGTCTGTTACACAGAAACAGGACCATTCAGCTCCTCTCGAGTCTGTTACACAGGAACAGGACCATTCAGCCCCTCGCGAGTCTGTTACACAGAAACAGGACCATTCAGCCCCTCTCGAGCCTGTTACACAGAAACAGGACCATTCAGCTCCTCTCGAGTCTGTTACACAGGAACAGGACCATTCAGCTCCTCTCGAGTCTGTTACACAGAAACAGGACCATTCAGCCCCTCTCGAGCCTGTTACACAGGAACAGCAGGAGGTCCATTCAGCACCCCCTCTCAAAACAGTTACACCATTTCATGAAATCACGGACAAATTGTATGTCAACTCCATCTACTCCTCTTTGGTTCCGCAACCCAACAATATCTCTCAACCTCAGTTCTGCAATTTGTAATGCCCCAGTTGGTTTTCTGGTGGGAAGGTGAGCAGCAAATTTTACTATTTTATGTACGAAGGGAGTTTGGACATCATCCCTGAATGGTTAGGTTCTGCTGACGGAGACTGCATTTATGGCAAAGGAGATTGTCCCTCCCTATCTTTCTCTCTCTTCCAAATCTTTTAATCTCCTTAACCATCACAATTAGATTGACCCTCTGTCTCAGCAACATGCGGGATTAGTCTTTGGATTTGCAGACATCAACAAACCAGCTCTGTGTTTTCTTCCTGCAGCTCTCAGCAAAACACACAGACACTCCCAGCTGCCTCCTCAAACTGATACCAAAAGCAGAACTAACCACAAAATGGCCAAACTGAGCTCAGCTGCACCCACTCTCTGACATCACTATTTTCTTAAAGGTACATTGCTTAAACATCCATTTCTTAAAGGTACTCTCACGTGACAAGTGTTAACAAAGAACAGCAAGCAGAGTTTAACAAACAAAGCTAATTTATCACATTACACTGAATTAAATTGTGGGCAGCATGGTAGCATAGTGGTTAGCGCAATTCCTTCACAGCTCCAGGGTCCCAGGTTCGATTCCCGGCTGGGTCACTGTCTGTGCGGAGTCTGCACGTTCTCCCCGTGTGTGCGTGGGTTTCCTCCGGGTGCTCCGGTTTCCTCCCACAGTCCAAAGATGTGCAGGTTAGGTGGATTGGCCATGCTAAATTGCCCTTAGTGTCCAAAAATTGCCCTTAGTGTTGGTTGAGTGGGGTTATGGGGATAAGGTGGTGTGGCTTGGGTAGGGTGCTCTTTCCAAGAGCCGGTGCAGACTCGATGGGCTGAATGGCCTCCTTCTGCACTGTAAATTCTATGTCTATGTCTAAATTGGAACATATTACGAAGGAATTAGTTAAGTAAAGATTACACTACACTTCTACAACACTAAATTATTCCATCAGTTAAGCTGACTTCCCAGAAGTCAAGGGGGCAAGTGATATTTATATGGTTGCTCTATAGCACCACCTAATGACTTGAGTAATAACATTACATTAACCCTTTATGTGCTTTACAATATCCACATATTGTGACATAACCGAGGGATACGGAGAGCAGAACTGTGCAAGGTGCTAAGTGTACGCCAGAACTGTGCACGGTGCGCCGAGTGAAGTCTTATCGAGGCATAGAGAGAGCAGAACTGTGCACGGTGCTCCGAGTGAGGTCTAACCGAGGGATAGAGAGAGCAGAACTGTGCACAGTGCTCCGAATGTGGCTACATCGAGGGCATCTTGAAACCCATCGTACAAGGTACGCCCAGCTTCTGTCGCGACACGACGAACTTCCTACAGAAACTCAGCACCCATGGACCAGTTGAACCAGGAACATTCCTCGTCACAATGGACGTCTCGGCACTCTATACCAGCATCCCCCATGACGACGGCATTGCTGCAACAGCCTCAGTACTCAACACCGACAACTGCCAATCTCCAGACGCAATTCTGCAACTCATCCGCTTCATTCTGGATCACAACGTCTTCACCTTCGACAACAAGTTCTTCATCCAGACGCACGGAACAGCCATGGGGACCAAATTCGCACCCCAATACGCCAACATCTTCATGCACAAGTTTGAACAGGACCTACTCACCGCACAAGACCTTCAACCGACATTATACACCAGATACATCAATGACATTTTTTCCTTTGGACCCACGGCGAAGAATCACTGAAACGACTACACGATGACATTAATAAGTTCCATCCAACCATCAGACTCACCATGGACTACTCTCCAAAATCAGTTGCATTCTTGGACACACTCGTCTCCATCAAGGACGGTCACCTCAGCACTTCGCTTTACCGCAAACCCACGGATAACCTCATGATCCTCCACTTCTCCAGCTTCCACCCTAAACACATTAAAGAAGCCATCCCCTATGGACAAGCGCTCCGTATACACAGGATCTGCTCAGACGAGGAGGAGCGTAACAGCCATCTACAGACATTGAAAGATGCCCTCGTACGAACAGGAGATATCACTCGACTCATCGATCGACAGTTCCAACGCGCCACAGCGAAAAACCGCACCGACCTCCTCAGAAGACAAACATGGGACACAACCGACAGAATACCCTTCGTCGTCCAGTACTTCCCCGGAGCGGAGAAACTATGTCATCTTCTTCACAGCCTTCAACACGTCATTGATGACGATGAACATCTTGCCAAGGTCATCCCCACACCCCCACTACTTGCCTTCAAACAACCGGGCAACCTCAAACGAACCATTGTTTGCAGCAAACTACCCAGTCTTCAGAACAGTGACCACGACACCACACAACCCTGCCATGGCAATCTCTGCAAGACGTGCCAGATCATCGACATGGATACCACTATTAACCGAGGGACAGAGAGAGCAGAACTGTGCACAGTGCTCCGAGTGTGGGGTCTAACCGAAGGATACAGAGAGCAGAACTGTGCACGGTGCTCCGAGTGTGGTCTAACCAAGGGATACAGAGACCAGAACTGTGCACGGTGCTCCGAGTGAGGTCTAACCGAGGGATAGAGAGAGCAGAACTGTGCACGGTGCTCCGAGTGTGGTCTAACCAAGGGATACAGAGACCAGAACTGTGCACAGTGCTCCGAGTCTGGTCTAACCGAGGGATACAGAGAGCAGAACTGTGCACGTGCTCCAAGTGAGGTCTAATCGAGGCATACAGAGACCAGAACTGTGCACAGTGCTCCAAGTGTGTGGTCTAACCGAAGGATACAGAGAGCAGAACTGTGCACGGTGCTCAGAGTGTGGTCTAACCAAGGGATACAGAGACCAGAACTGTGCACGGTGCTCCGAGTGAGGTCTAACCGAGGGATAGAGAGAGCAGAACTGTGCACGGTGCGCCGAGTGTGGTCTAACCGAGGGATACAGAGACCAGAACTGTGCACGGTGCTCCGAGTGTGGTCTAACCGAGGGATACGGAGACCAGAACTGTGCACAGTGCTCCGAGTGAGGTCTAACCGAGGGATAGAGCAGAACTGTGCACAGTGCTCCGAGTGTGGTCTAACCGAGGGATACAGAGACCAGAACTGTGCACAGTGCTCCGAGTGAGGTCTAACCGAGGGATACAGAGACCAGAACTGTGCACAGTGCTCCATGTGGTCTAACCGAGGGATAGAGAGAGCAGAACTGTGCACGGTGCTCCAAGTGTGGTCTAACCGAGGGATACAGAGACCAGAACTGTGCACAGTGCTCCGAGTGTGGTCTAACCAAGGGATATTGAGGCCAGAACTGTGCACAGAGCTCCAAGTGTGTGGTCTAACCGAAGGATACAGAGAGCAGAACTGTGCACGGTGCTCCGAGTGTGGTCTAACCAAGGGATATTGAGGCCAGAACTGTGCACGTGCTCCGAGTGTGGTCTAACCGAGGGATAGAGCAGAACTGTGCACGGTGCTCCGAGTGTGGTCTAACCGAGGGATACAGAGACCAGAACTGTGCACGTGCTCCGAGTGTGGTCTAACCGAGGGATAGAGAGTGCAGAACTGTGCACGTGCTCCGAGTGAGGTCTAACCGAGGGAGAGACCAGAACTGTGCACAGTGCTCCGTGTGGTCTAACCGAGGGATAAAGAAAGCAGAACTGTGCACGTGCTCAGAGTGAGGTCTAACCGAGGGATACGGAGACCAGAACTGTGCACGGTGCTCCCAGTGTGGCCTAACCGAGGGATACAGAGACCAGAACTGTGCACGGTGCTCCGAGTGAGGTCTAACCGAGGGATACGGAGACCAGAACTGTGCACAGTGCTCCGAGTGAGGTCTAACCGAGGGATAGAGAGAGCAGAACTGTGCACGGTGCTCCGTGTGTGGTCTAACCAAGGGATATTGAGGCCAGAACTGTGCACAGTGCTCCGAGTGTGTGGTGTAACCGAAGGATACAGAGACCAGAACTGTGCACGGTGCTCCGAGTGTGGTCTAACCGAGGGATACGGAGACCAGAACTGTGCACGGTGCTCCAAGTGAGGTCTAACCGGGGGATAGAGAGAGCAGAACTGTGCACGGTGCTCCGAGTGTGGTCTAACCGAGGGATACAGAGACCAGAACTGTGCACGGTGCTCCGAGTGTGGTCTAACCGAGGGATACGGAGACCAGAACTGTGCACGGTGCTCCCAGTGTGGCCTAACCGAGGGATACAGAGACCAGAACTGTGCACGGTGCTCCGAGTGAGGTCTAACCGAGGGATACGGAGACCAGAACTGTGCACAGTGCTCCGAGTGAGGTCTAACCGAGGGATAGAGAGACCAGAACTGTGCACGGTGCTACGAGTGTGGTCTAACCGAGGGTTACGGAGACCAGAACTGTGCACGGTGCTCCCAGTGTGGCCTAACCGAGGGATACAGAGACCAGAACTGTGCACAGTGCTCCGACTGAGGTCTAACCGAGGGATAGAGAGACCAGAACTGTGCACGGTGCTCCCAGTGTGGCCTAACCGAGGGATACAGAGACCAGAACTGTGCACGGTGCTCCGAGTGAGGTCTAACCGAGGGATACGGAGACCAGAACTGTGCACAGTGCTCCGAGTGAGGTCTAACCGAGGGATAGAGAGAGCAGAACTGTGCACGGTGCTCCGTGTGTGGTCTAACCAAGGGATATTGAGGCCAGAACTGTGCACAGTGCTCCGAGTGTGTGGTGTAACCGAAGGATACAGAGACCAGAACTGTGCACGGTGCTCCGAGTGTGGTCTAACCGAGGGATACAGAGAGCAGAACTGTGCACGGTGCTCCGAGTGAGGTCTAACCGAGGGATAGAGAGAGCAGAACTGTGCACAGTGCGCCGAGTGTAGTCTAACCGAGGGATACAGAGAGCAGAACTGTGCACGTTGCTCCGAGTGAGGCGTAACCGAGGGATAGAGAGCAGAACTGTGCACAGTGCTCCGAGTGTGGTCTAACCAAGGGATATTGAGGCCAGAACTGTGCACAGTGCTCCGAGTGTGTGGTCTAACCGAAGGATACAGAGAGCAGAACTGTGCACGGTGCTCCGAGTGTGTGGTCTAACCAAGGGATAGAGAGAGCAGAACTCCGCCCGGTGCTCCGAGTGTGGTCTAACCGAGGGATACAGATACCAGAACTGTGCACAGTGCTCCGAGTGTGGTCTAACCGAGGGACACGGAGACCAGAACTGTGCACGGTTCTCCCAGTGTGGCCTAACCGAGGGATACAGAGACCAGAACTGTGCACAGTGCTCCGAGTGAGGTCTAACCGAGGGATAGAGCAGAACTGTGCACGGTGCTCCGAGTGTGGTCTAACCGAGGGATACAGAGACCAGAACTGTGCACGTGCTCCGAGTGTGGTCTAACCGAGGGATAGAGAGTGCAGAACTGTGCACGTGCTCCGAGTGAGGTCTAACCGAGGGAGAGACCAGAACTGTGCACAGTGCTCCGTGTGGTCTAACCGAGGGATAAAGAGAGCAGAACTGTGCACGTGCTCAGAGTGAGGTCTAACCGAGGGAGAGACCAGAACTGTGCACAGTGCTCCGTGTGGTCTAACCGAGGGATACAGAGACCAGAACTGTGCACAGTGCTCGGAGTGAGGTCTAACCGAGGGATACAGAGACCAGAACTGTGCACAGTGCTCCATGTAGTCTAACCGAGGGATAGAGAGAGCAGAACTGTGCACGGTGCTCCGAGTGTGGTCTAACCGATGGATACAGAGACCAGAACTGTGCACAGTGCTCCGAGTGTGGTCTAACCAAGGGATATTGAGGCCAGAACTGTGCACAGTGCTCCAGGTGTGTGGTCTAACCGAAGGATACAGAGAGCAGAACTGTGCACGGTGCTCCGAGTGTGGTCTAACCAAGGGATACAGAGACCAGAACTGTGCACGGTGCTCCGAGTGAGGTCTAACCGAGGGATAGAGAGAGCAGAACTCCGCACGGTGCTCCGAGTGTGGTCTAACCGAGGGATACAGATACCAGAACTGTGCACAGTGCTCCGAGTGTGGTCTAACCGAGGGACACGGAGACCAGAAATGTGCACGGTTCTCCCAGTGAGGTCTAACCGAGGGATACGGAGACCAGAACTGTGCACAGTGCTCCGAGTGAGGTCTAACCGAGGGATAGAGCAGAACTGTGCACGGTGCTCCGAGTGAGGTCTAACCGAGGGATACGGAGACCAGAACTGTGCACAGTGCTCCGTGTGGTCTAACCGAGGGATAAAGAGAGCAGAACTGTGCACGTGCTCAGAGTGAGGTCTAACCGAGGGATACGGAGACCAGAACTGTGCACGGTGCTCCCAGTGTGGCCTAACCGAGGGATACAGAGACCAGAACTGTGCACGGTGCTCCGAGTGAGGTCTAACCGAGGGATACGGAGACCAGAACTGTGCACAGTGCTCCGAGTGAGGTCTAACCGAGGGATAGAGAGAGCAGAACTGTGCACGGTGCTCCGTGTGTGGTCTAACCAAGGGATATTGAGGCAGAACTGTGCACAGTGCTCCGAGTGAGGTCTAACCGAGGGATAGAGAGAGCAGAACTGTGCACGGTGCTCCGTGTGTGGTCTAACCAAGGGATATTGAGGCCAGAACTGTGCACAGTGCTCCGAGTGTGTGGTGTAACCGAAGGATACAGAGACCAGAACTGTGCACGGTGCTCCGAGTGTGGTCTAACCGAGGGATACAGAGAGCAGAACTGTGCACGTGCTCAAAGTGAGGTCTAATCGAGGCATACAGAGAGCAGAACTGTGCACGGTGCTCCGAGTGTGGTCTAACCGAGGGATACAGAGAGCAGAACTGTGCACGGTGCTCCGAGTGAGGTCTAACCGAGGGATAGAGAGAGCAGAACTGTGCACAGTGCTCCAAGTGTAGTCTAACCGAGGGATACAGAGAGCAGAACTGTGCACGTTGCTCCGAGTGAGGCGTAACCGAGGGATAGAGAGAGCAGAACTGTGCACAGTGCTCCGAGTGTGGTCTAACCAAGGGATATTGAGGCCAGAACTGTGCACAGTGCTCCGAGTGTGTGGTCTAACCGAAGGATACAGAGAGCAGAACTGTGCACGGTGCTCCGAGTGTGTGGTCTAACCAAGGGATAGAGAGAGCAGAACTCCGCCCGGTGCTCCGAGTGTGGTCTAACCGAGGGATACAGATACCAGAACTGTGCACAGTGCTCCGAGTGTGGTCTAACCGAGGGACACAGAGACCAGAACTGTGCACGGTTCTCCCAGTGTGGCCTAACCGAGGGATACAGAGTCCAGAACTGTGCACAGTGCTCCGAGTGAGGTCTAACCGAGGGATAGAGCAGAACTGTGCACGGTGCTCCGAGTGTGGTCTAACCGAGGGATACAGAGACCAGAACTGTGCACGTGCTCCGAGTGTGGTCTAACCGAGGGATAGAGAGTGCAGAACTGTGCACGTGCTCCGAGTGAGGTCTAACCGAGGGAGAGACCAGAACTGTGCACAGTGCTCCGTGTGGTCTAACCGAGGGATAAAGAGAGCAGAACTGTGCACGTGCTCAGAGTGAGGTCTAACCGAGGGAGAGACCAGAACTGTGCACAGTGCTCCGTGTGGTCTAACCGAGGGATACAGAGACCAGAACTGTGCACAGTGCTCCGAGTGAGGTCTAACCGAGGGATACAGAGACCAGAACTGTGCACAGTGCTCCATGTAGTCTAACCGAGGGATAGAGAGAGCAGAACTGTGCACGGTGCTCCGAGTGTGGTCTAACCGATGGATACAGAGACCAGAACTGTGCACAGTGCTCCGAGTGTGGTCTAACCAAGGGATATTGAGGCCAGAACTGTGCACAGTGCTCCAGGTGTGTGGTCTAACCGAAGGATACAGAGAGCAGAACTGTGCACGGTGCTCCGAGTGTGGTCTAACCAAGGGATACAGAGACCAGAACTGTGCACGGTGCTCCGAGTGAGGTCTAACCGAGGGATAGAGAGAGCAGAACTCCGCACGGTGCTCCGAGTGTGGTCTAACCGAGGGATACAGATACCAGAACTGTGCACAGTGCTCCGAGTGTGGTCTAACCGAGGGACACGGAGACCAGAAATGTGCACGGTTCTCCCAGTGAGGTCTAACCGAGGGATACGGAGACCAGAACTGTGCACAGTGCTCCGAGTGAGGTCTAACCGAGGGATAGAGCAGAACTGTGCACGGTGCTCCGAGTGAGGTCTAACCGAGGGATACGGAGACCAGAACTGTGCACAGTGCTCCGTGTGGTCTAACCGAGGGATAAAGAGAGCAGAACTGTGCACGTGCTCAGAGTGAGGTCTAACCGAGGGATACGGAGACCAGAACTGTGCACGGTGCTCCCAGTGTGGCCTAACCGAGGGATACAGAGACCAGAACTGTGCACGGTGCTCCGAGTGAGGTCTAACCGAGGGATACGGAGACCAGAACTGTGCACAGTGCTCCGAGTGAGGTCTAACCGAGGGATAGAGAGAGCAGAACTGTGCACGGTGCTCCGTGTGTGGTCTAACCAAGGGATATTGAGGCCAGAACTGTGCACAGTGCTCCGAGTGTGTGGTGTAACCGAAGGATACAGAGACCAGAACTGTGCACGGTGCTCCGAGTGTGGTCTAACCGAGGGATACAGAGAGCAGAACTGTGCACGTGCTCAAAGTGAGGTCTAATCGAGGCATACAGAGAGCAGAACTGTGCACGGTGCTCCGAGTGTGGTCTAACCGAGGGATACAGAGAGCAGAACTGTGCACGGTGCTCCGAGTGAGGTCTAACCGAGGGATAGAGAGAGCAGAACTGTGCACAGTGCTCCGAGTGTAGTCTAACCGAGGGATACAGAGAGCAGAACTGTGCACGTTGCTCCGAGTGAGGCGTAACCGAGGGATAGAGAGAGCAGAACTGTGCACAGTGCTCCGAGTGTGGTCTAACCGAGGGACACGGAGACCAGAACTGTGCACGGTTCTCCCAGTGTGGCCTAACCGAGGGATACAGAGACCAGAACTGTGCACAGTGCTCCGAGTGAGGTCTAACCGAGGGATAGAGCAGAACTGTGCACGGTGCTCCGAGTGTGGTCTAACCGAGGGATACAGAGACCAGAACTGTGCACGTGCTCAGAGTGTGGTCTAACCGAGGGATAGAGAGTGCAGAACTGTGCACGTGCTCCGAGTGAGGTCTAACCGAGGGAGAGACCAGAACTGTGCACAGTGCTCCGTGTGGTCTAACCGAGGGATAAAGAGAGCAGAACTGTGCACGTGCTCAGAGTGAGGTCTAACCGAGGGAGAGACCACAACTGTGCACAGTGCTCCGTGTGGTCTAACCGAGGGATACAGAGACCAGAACTGTGCACAGTGCTCCGAGTGAGGTCTAACCGAGGGATACAGAGACCAGAACTGTGCACAGTGCTCCATGTAGTCTAACCGAGGGATAGAGAGAGCAGAACTGTGCACGGTGCTCCGAGTGTGGTCTAACCGATGGATACAGAGACCAGAACTGTGCACAGTGCTCCGAGTGTGGTCTAACCAAGGGATATTGAGGCCAGAACAGTGCACAGTGCTCCAGGTGTGTGGTCTAACCGAAGGATACAGAGAGCAGAACTGTGCACGGTGCTCCGAGTGTGGTCTAACCAAGGGATACAGAGACCAGAACTGTGCACGGTGCTCCGAGTGAGGTCTAACCGAGGGACAGAGAGAGCAGAACTCCGCACGGTGCTCCGAGTGTGGTCTAACCGAGGGATACAGATACCAGAACTGTGCACAGTGCTCCGAGTGTGGTCTAACCGAGGGACACGGAGACCAGAAATGTGCACGGTTCTCCCAGTGAGGTCTAACCGAGGGATACGGAGACCAGAACTGTGCACAGTGCTCCGAGTGAGGTCTAACCGAGGGATAGAGCAGAACTGTGCACGGTGCTCCGAGTGTGGTCTAACCGAGGGATACAGAGACCAGAACTGTGCACGTGCTCCGAGTGTGGTCTAACTGAGGGATAGAGAGAGCAGAACTGTGCACGTGCTCCGAGTGAGGTCGAACCGAGGGAGAGACCAGAACTGTGCACAGTGCTCCGTGTGGTCTAACCGAGGGATAAAGAGAGCAGAACTGTGCACGTGCTCCGAGTGAGGTCTAACCGAGGGAGAGACCAGAACTGTGCACAGTGCTCCGTGTGGTCTAACCGAGGGATACAGAGACCAGAACTGTGCACAGTGCTTCGAGTGAGGTCTAACCGAGGGATAGAGAGAGCAGAACTGTGCACGGTGCTCCGAGTGTGGTCTAACCGAGGGATACAGAGACCAGAACTGTGCACAGTGCTCCATGTAGTCTAACCGAGGGATACAGAGACCAGAACTGTGCACAGTGCTCCGAGTGTGGTCTAACCAAGGGATATTGAGGCCAGAACTGTGCACAGTGCTCCAAGTGTGTGGTCTAACCGAAGGATACAGAGAGCAGAACTGTGCACGGTGCTCCGAGTGTGGTCTAACCAAGGGATATTGAGGCCAGAACTGTGCACAGTGCTCCGAGTGTGTGGTCTAACCGAAGGATACAGAGAGCAGAATTGTGCACGGTGCTCCGAGTGTGGTCTAACCAAGGGATACAGAGACCAGAACTGTGCACGGTGCTCCGAGTGAGGTCTAACCGAGGGATAGAGAGAGCAGAACTGTGCACGGTGCTCAGAGTGTGGTCTAACCGAGGGATACAGAGACCAGAACTGTGCACAGTGCTCCGAGTGTGGTCTAACCAAGGGATATTGAGGCCAGAACTGTGCACAGTGCTCCAAGTGTGTGGTCTAACCGAAGGATACAGAGAGCAGAACTGTGCACGGTGCTCCGAGTGTGGTCTAACCAAGGGATACAGAGACCAGAACTGTGCACGGTGCTCCGAGTGAGGTCTAACCGAGGGATACAGAGAGCAGAACTGTGCCCGGTGCTCCGAGTGTGGTCTAACCGAGGGATACGGAGACCAGAACTGTGCACGGTGCTCCGAGTGTGGTCTAACCGAGGGATACGGAGACCAGAACTGTGCACGGTGCTCCCAGTGTGGCCTAACCGAGGGATACGGAGACCAGAACTGTGCACGGTGCTCCGAGTGAGGTCTAACCGAGGGATAGAGAGAGCAGAACTGTGCACGTGCTCCGAGTGAGGTCTAACCGAGGGAGAGGCCAGAACTGTGCACAGTGCTCCGTGTGGTCTAACCGAGGGATAAAGAGAGCAGAACTGTGCACGTGCTCAGAGTGAGGTCTAACCGAGGGAGAGACCAGAACTGTGCACAGTGCTCCGTGTGGTCTAACCGAGGGATACAGAGACCAGAACTGTGCACAGTGCTCCATGTGGTCTAACCGAGGGATAGAGAGAGCAGAACAGTGCACGGTGCTCCGAGTGTGGTCTAACCAAGGGATACAGAGACCAGAACTGTGCACGGTGCTCCGAGTGAGGTCTAACCGAGGGATAGAGAGAGCAGAACTGTGCACGGTGCTCAGAGTGTGGTCTAACCGAGGTATACGGAGACCAGAACTGTGCACGGTGCTCCCAGTGTGGCCTAACCGAGGGATACAGAGACCAGAACTGTGCACAGTGCTCCGACTGAGGTCTAACCGAGGGATAGAGAGACCAGAACTGTGCACGGTGCTCCGAGTGTGGTCTAACCGAGGGATAGAGAGACCAGAACTGTGCACGGTGCTCCGAGTGAGGTCTAACCGAGGGATAGAGAGAGCAGAACTGTGCACGGTGCTCCGTGTGTGGTCTAATCAAGGGATATTGAGGCCAGAACTGTGCACAGTGCTCCGAGTGTGTGGTGTAACCGAAGGATACAGAGACCAGAACTGTGCACGGTGCTCCGAGTGTGGTCTAACCGAGGGATACAGAGAGCAGAACTGTGCACGTGCTCAAAGTGAGGTCTAATCGAGGCATACAGAGAGCAGAACTGTGCACGGTGCTCCGAGTGTGGTCTAACCGAGGGATACAGAGAGCAGAACTGTGCACGGTGCTCCGAGTGAGGTCTAACCGAGGGATAGAGAGAGCAGAACTGTGCACGGTGCTCCGTGTGTGGTCTAACCAAGGGATATTGAGGCCAGAACTGTGCACAGTGCTCCGAGTGTGTGGTCTAACCGAAGGATACAGAGAGCAGAACTGTGCACGGTGCTCCGAGTGTGTGTTCTAACCAAGGGATAGAGAGAGCAGAACTCCGCACGGTGCTCCGAGTGTGGTCTAACCGAGGGATACAGATACCAGAACTGTGCACAGTGCTCCGAGTGTGGTCTAACCGAGGGACACGGAGACCAGAACTGTGCACGGTTCTCCCAGTGTGGCCTAACCGAGGGATACAGAGACCAGAACTGTGCACAGTGCTCCGAGTGAGGTCTAACCGAGGGATAGAGCAGAACTGTGCACGGTGCTCCGAGTGTGGTCTAACCGAGGGATACAGAGACCAGAACTGTGCACGTGCTCCGAGTGTGGTCTAACCGTGGGATAGAGAGTGCAGAACTGTGCACGTGCTCCGAGTGAGGTCTAACCGAGGGAGAGACCAGAACTGTGCACAGTGCTCCGTGTGGTCTAACCGAGGGATAAAGAGAGCAGAACTGTGCACGTGCTCAGAGTGAGGTCTAACCGAGGGAGAGACCAGAACTGTGCACAGTGCTCCGTGTGGTCTAACCGAGGGATACAGAGACCAGAACTGTGCACAGTGCTCCGAGTGAGGTCTAACCGAGGGATACAGAGACCAGAACTGTGCACGGTGCTCCGAGTGTGGTCTAACCGAGGGATACAGAGACCAGAACTGTGCACGGTGCTCCGAGTGTGGTCTAACCGAGGGATACGGAGACCAGAACTGTGCACGGTGCTCCCAGTGTGGCCTAACCGAGGGATACAGAGACCAGAACTGTGCACGGTGCTCCGAGTGAGGTCTAACCGAGGGATACGGTGACCAGAACTGTGCACAGTGCTCCGAGTGAGGTCTAACCGAGGGATAGAGAGAGCAGAACTGTGCACGGTGCTCCGTGTGTGGTCTAACCAAGGGATATTGAGGCCAGAACTGTGCACAGTGCTCCGAGTGTGTGGTCTAACCGAAGGATACAGAGACCAGAACTGTGCACGGTGCTCCGAGTGTGGTCTAACCGAGGGATACAGAGACCAGAACTGTGCACAGTGCTCAGACTGTGGTCTAACCGAGGGATACAGAGAGCAGAACTGTGCACGTGCTCCAAGTGAGGTCTAATCGAGGCATACAGAGAGCAGAACTGTGCACGGTGCTCCGAGTGTGGTCTAACCGAGGGATACAGAGAGCAGAACTGTGCACGGTGCTCCGAGTGAGGTCTAACCGAGGGATAGAGAGAGCAGAACTGTGCACAGTGCTCCGAGTGTGGTCTAACCGAGGGATACAGAGAGCAGAACTGTGCACGTGCTCCGAGTGAGGTCTAACCGAGGGATACGGAGACCAGAACTGTGCACGGTGCTCCCAGTGTGGCCTAACCGAGGGATACAGAGACCAGAACTGTGCACGGTGCTCCGAGTGAGGTCTAACCGAGGGATACGGAGACCAGAACTGTGCACAGTGCTCCGAGTGAGGTCTAACCGAGGGATAGAGAGAGCAGAACTGTGCACGGTGCTCCGTGTGTGGTCTAACCAAGGGATATTGAGGCCAGAACTGTGCACAGTGCTCCGAGTGTGTGGTGTAACCGAAGGATACAGAGACCAGAACTGTGCACGGTGCTCCGTGTGTGGTCTAACCGAGGGATACAGAGAGCAGAACTGTGCACGTGCTCAAAGTGAGGTCTAATCGAGGCATACAGAGAGCAGAACTGTGCACGGTGCTCCGAGTGTGGTCTAACCGAGGGATACAGAGAGCAGAACTGTGCACGGTGCTCCGAGTGAGGTCTAACCGAGGGATAGAGAGAGCAGAACTGTGCACAGTGCTCCGAGTGTAGTCTAACCGAGGGATACAGAGAGCAGAACTGTGCACGTTGCTCCGAGTGAGGCGTAACCGAGGGATAGAGAGAGCAGAACTGTGCACAGTGCTCCGAGTGTGGTCTAACCAAGGGATATTGAGGCCAGAACTGTGCACAGTGCTCCGAGTGTGTGGTCTAACCAAGGGATAGAGAGAGCAGAACTCCGCCCGGTGCTCCGAGTGTGGTCTAACCGAGGGATACAGATACCAGAACTGTGCACAGTGCTCCGAGTGTGGTCTAACCGAGGGACACGGAGACCAGAACTGTGCACGGTTCTCCCAGTGTGGCCTAACCGAGGGATACAGAGACCAGAACTGTGCACAGTGCTCCGAGTGAGGTCTAACCGAGGGACAGAGCAGAACTGTGCACGGTGCTCCGAGTGTGGTCTAACCGAGGGATACAGAGACCAGAACTGTGCACGTGCTCCGAGTGTGGTCTAACCGAGGGATAGAGAGTGCAGAACTGTGCACGTGCTCCGAGTGAGGTCTAACCGAGGGAGAGACCAGAACTGTGCACAGTGCTCCGTGTTGTCTAACCGAGGGATAAAGAGAGCAGAACTGTGCACGTGCTCAGAGTGAGGTCTAACCGAGGGAGAGACCAGAACTGTGCACAGTGCTCCGTGTGGTCTAACCGAGGGATACAGAGACCAGAACTGTGCACAGTGCTCCGAGTGAGGTCTAACCGAGGGATACAGAGACCAGAACTGTGCACAGTGCTCCATGTAGTCTAACCGAGGGATAGAGAGAGCAGAACTGTGCACGGTGCTCCGAGTGTGGTCTAACCGATGGATACAGAGACCAGAACTGTGCACAGTGCTCCGAGTGTGGTCTAACCAAGGGATATTGAGGCCAGAACTGTGCACAGTGCTCCAGGTGTGTGGTCTAACCGAAGGATACAGAGAGCAGAACTGTGCACGGTGCTCCGAGTGTGGTCTAACCAAGGGATACAGAGACCAGAACTGTGCACGGTGCTCCGAGTGAGGTCTAACCGAGGGATAGAGAGAGCAGAACTCCGCACGGTGCTCCGAGTGTGGTCTAACCGAGGGATACAGATACCAGAACTGTGCACAGTGCTCCGAGTGTGGTCTAACCGAGGGACACGGAGACCAGAAATGTGCACGGTTCTCCCAGTGTGGCCTAACCGAGGGATACAGAGACCAGAACTGTGCGCAGTGCTCCGAGTGAGGTCTAACTGAGGGACAGAGCAGAACTGTGCACGGTGCTCCGAGTGTGGTCTAACCGAGGGATACAGAGACCAGAACTGTGCACGTGCTCCGAGTGTGGTCTAACCGAGGGATAGAGAGTGCAGAACTGTGCACGTGCTCCGAGTGAGGTCTAACCGAGGGAGAGACCAGAACTGTGCACAGTGCTCCGTGTGGTCTAACCGAGGGATAAAGAGAGCAGAACTGTGCAGGTGCTCAGAGTGAGGTCTAACCGAGGGAGAGACCAGAACTGTGCACAGTGCTCCGTGTGGTCTAACCGAGGGATACAGAGACCAGAACTGTGCACAGTGCTCCGAGTGAGGTCTAACCGAGGGATACAGAGACCAGAACTGTGCACAGTGCTCCATGTAGTCTAACCGAGGGATAGAGAGAGCAGAACTGTGCACGGTGCTCCGAGTGTGGTCTAACCGATGGATACAGAGACCAGAACTGTGCACAGTGCTCCGAGTGTGGTCTAACCAAGGGATATTGAGGCCAGAACTGTGCACAGTGCTCCAGGTGTGTGGTCTAACCGAAGGATACAGAGAGCAGAACTGTGCACGGTGCTCCGAGTGTGGTCTAACCAAGGGATACAGAGACCAGAACTGTGCACGGTGCTCCGAGTGAGGTCTAACCGAGGGATAGAGAGAGCAGAACTCCGCACGGTGCTCCGAGTGTGGTCTAACCGAGGGATACAGATGCCAGAACTGTGCACAGTGCTCCGAGTGTGGTCTAACCGAGGGACACGGAGACCAGAAATGTGCACGGTTCTCCCAGTGTGGCCTAACCGAGGGATACAGAGACCAGAACTGTGCACGGTACTCCGAGTGAGGTCTAACCGAGGGATACGGAGACCAGAACTGTGCACAGTGCTCCGAGTGAGGTCTAACCGAGGAAGAGAGCAGAACTGTGCACGGTGCTCCGAGTGTGGTCTAACCGAGGGATACAGAGACCAGAACTGTGCACGTGCTCCGAGTGTGGTCTAACCGAGGGATAGAGAGAGCAGAACTGTGCACGTGCTCCGAGTGAGGTCGAACCGAGGGAGAGACCAGAACTGTGCACAGTGCTCCGTGTGGTCTAACCGAGGGATAAAGAGAGCAGAACTGTGCACGTGCTCCGAGTGAGGTCTAACCGAGGGAGAGACCAGAACTGTGCACAGTGCTCCGTGTGGTCTAACCGAGGGATACAGAGACCAGAACTGTGCACAGTGCTTCGAGTGAGGTCTAACCGAGGGATAGAGAGAGCAGAACTGTGCACGGTGCTCCGAGTGTGGTCTAACCGAGGGATACAGAGACCAGAACTGTGCACAGTGCTCCATGTAGTCTAACCGAGGGATAGAGAGAGCAGAACTGTGCACGGTGCTCCGAGTGTGGTCTAACCGAGGGATACAGAGACCAGAACTGTGCACAGTGCTCCGAGTGTGGTCTAACCAAGGGATATTGAGGCCAGAACTGTGCACAGTGCTCCAAGTGTGTGGTCTAACCGAAGGATACAGAGAGCAGAACTGTGCACGGTGCTCCGAGTGTGGTCTAACCAAGGGATATTGAGGCCAGAACTGTGCACAGTGCTCCGAGTGTGTGGTCTAACCGAAGGATACAGAGAGCAGAATTGTGCACGGTGCTCCGAGTGTGGTCTAACCAAGGGATACAGAGACCAGAACTGTGCACGGTGCTCCGAGTGAGGTCTAACCGAGGGATAGAGAGAGCAGAACTGTGCACGGTGCTCCGAGTGTGGTCTAACCGAGGGATACAGAGACCAGAACTGTGCACAGTGCTCCGAGTGTGGTCTAACCAAGGGATATTGAGGCCAGAACTGTGCACAGTGCTCCAAGTGTGTGGTCTAACCGAAGGATACAGAGAGCAGAACTGTGCACGGTGCTCCGAGTGTGGTCTAACCAAGGGATACAGAGACCAGAACTGTGCACGGTGCTCCGAGTGAGGTCTAACCGAGGGATACAGAGAGCAGAACTGTGCCCGGTGCTCCGAGTGCGGTCTAACCGAGGGATACGGAGACCAGAACTGTGCACGGTGCTCCGAGTGTGGTCTAACCGAGGGATACGGAGACCAGAACTGTGCACGGTGCTCCCAGTGTGGCCTAACCGAGGGATACGGAGACCAGAACTGTGCACGGTGCTCCGAGTGAGGTCTAACCGAGGGATAGAGAGAGCAGAACTGTGCACGTGCTCCGAGTGAGGTCTAACCGAGGGAGAGGCCAGAACTGTGCACAGTGCTCCGTGTGGTCTAACCGAGGGATAAAGAGAGCAGAACTGTGCACGTGCTCAGAGTGAGGTCTAACCGAGGGAGAGACCAGAACTGTGCACAGTGCTCCGTGTGGTCTAACCGAGGGATACAGAGACCAGAACTGTGCACAGTGCTCCATGTGGTCTAACCGAGGGATAGAGAGAGCAGAACAGTGCACGGTGCTCCGAGTGTGGTCTAACCAAGGGATACAGAGACGAGAACTGTGCACGGTGCTCCGAGTGAGGTCTAACCGAGGGATAGAGAGAGCAGAACTGTGCACGGTGCTCCGAGTGTGGTCTAACCGAGGGATACAGAGACCAGAACTGTGCACAGTGCTCCGAGTGTGGTCGAACCAAGGGATATTGAGGCCAGAACTGTGCACAGTGCTCCAAGTGTGTGGTCTAACCGAAGGATACAGAGAGCAGAACTGTGCACGGTGCTCCGAGTGTGGTCTAACCAAGGGATACAGAGACCAGAACTGTGCACGGTGCTGCGAGTGAGGTCTAACCGAGGGATAGAGAGAGCAGAACTGTGCACGGTGCTCCGAGTGTGGTCTAACCGAGGGATACAGAGACCAGAACTGTGCACGGTGCTCCGAGTGTGGTCTAACCGAGGGATACGGAGACCAGAACTGTGCACGGTGCTCCCAGTGTGGCCTAACCGAGGGATACGGAGACCAGAACTGTGCACGGTGCTCCGAGTGAGGTCTAACCGAGGGATAGAGAGAGCAGAACTGTGCACGGTGCTCCGAGTGTGGTCTAACCGAGGGATACAGAGACCAGAACTGTGCACGGTGCTCCGAGTGTGGTCTAACCGAGGGATACCGAGACCAGAACTGTGCACGGTGCTCCCAGTGTGGCCTAACCGAGGGATACAGAGACCAGAACTGTGCACGGTGCTCCGAGTGAGGTCTAACCGAGGGATACGGAGACCAGAACTGTGCACAGTGCTCCGAGTGAGGTCTAACCGAGGGATAGAGAGACCAGAACTGTGCACGGTGCTCCGAGTGTGGTCTAACCGAGGTATACGGAGACCAGAACTGTGCACGGTGCTCCCAGTGTGGCCTAACCGAGGGATACAGAGACCAGAACTGTGCACAGTGCTCCGACTGAGGTCTAACCGAGGGATAGAGAGACCAGAACTGTGCACGGTGCTCCGAGTGTGGTCTAACCGAGGGATAGAGAGACCAGAACTGTGCACGGTGCTCCGAGTGAGGTCTAACCGAGGGATAGAGAGAGCAGAACTGTGCACGGTGCTCCGTGTGTGGTCTAACCAAGGGATATTGAGGCCAGAACTGTGCAGAGTGCTCCGAGTGTGTGGTGTAACCGAAGGATACAGAGACCAGAACTGTGCACGGTGCTCCGAGTGTGGTCTAACCGAGGGATACAGAGAGCAGAACTGTGCACGTGCTCAAAGTGAGGTCTAATCGAGGCATACAGAGAGCAGAACTGTGCACGGTGCTCCGAGTGTGGTCTAACCGAGGGATACAGAGAGCAGAACTGTGCACGGTGCTCCGAGTGAGGTCTAACCGAGGGATAGAGAGAGCAGAACTGTGCACGGTGCTCCGTGTGTGGTCTAACCAAGGGATATTGAGGCCAGAACTGTGCACAGTGCTCCGAGTGTGTGGTCTAACCGAAGGATACAGAGAGCAGAACTGTGCACGGTGCTCCGAGTGTGTGTTCTAACCAAGGGATAGAGAGAGCAGAACTCCGCACGGTGCTCCGAGTGTGGTCTAACCGAGGGATACAGATACCAGAACTGTGCACAGTGCTCCGAGTGTGGTCTAACCGAGGGACACGGAGACCAGAACTGTGCACAGTTCTCCCAGTGTGGCCTAACCGAGGGATACAGAGACCAGAACTGTGCACAGTGCTCCGAGTGAGGTCTAACCGAGGGATAGAGCAGAACTGTGCACGGTGCTCCGAGTGTGGTCTAACCGAGGGATACAGAGACCAGAACTGTGCACGTGCTCCGAGTGTGGTCTAACCGTGGGATAGAGAGTGCAGAACTGTGCACGTGCTCCGAGTGAGGTCTAACCGAGGGAGAGACCAGAACTGTGCACAGTGCTCCGTGTGGTCTAACCGAGGGATAAAGAGAGCAGAACTGTGCACGTGCTCAGAGTGAGGTCTAACCGAGGGAGAGACCAGAACTGTGCACAGTGCTCCGTGTGGTCTAACCGAGGGATACAGAGACCAGAACTGTGCACAGTGCTCCGAGTGAGGTCTAACCGAGGGATACAGAGACCAGAACTGTGCACGGTGCTCAGAGTGTGGTCTAACCGAGGGATACAGAGACCAGAACTGTGCACGGTGCTCCGAGTGTGGTCTAACCGAGGGATACGGAGACCAGAACTGTGCACGGTGCTCCCAGTGTGGCCTAACCGAGGGATACAGAGACCAGAACTGTGCACGGTGCTCCGAGTGAGGTCTAACCGAGGGATAGAGAGAGCAGAACTGTGCACGGTGCTCCGAGTGTGGTCTAACCGAGGGATACAGAGACCAGAACTGTGCACAGTGCTCCATGTAGTCTAACCGAGGGATAGAGAGAGCAGAACTGTGCACGGTGCTCCGAGTGTGGTCTAACCGAGGGATACAGAGACCAGAACTGTGCACAGTGCTCCGAGTGTGGTCTAACCAAGGGATATTGAGGCCAAAACTGTGCACAGTGCTCCAAGTGTGTGGTCTAACCGAAGGATACAGAGAGCAGAACTGTGCACGGTGCTCCGAGTGTGGTCTAACCAAGGGATATTGAGGCCAGAACTGTGCACAGTGCTCCGAGTGTGTGGTCTAACCGAAGGATACAGAGAGCAGAATTGTGCACGGTGCTCCGAGTGTGGTCTAACCAAGGGATACAGAGACCAGAACTGTGCACGGTGCTCCGAGTGAGGTCTAACCGAGGGATAGAGAGAGCAGAACTGTGCACGGTGCTCCGAGTGTGGTCTAACCGAGGGATACAGAGACCAGAACTGTGCACAGTGCTCCCAGTGTGGCCTAACCGAGGGATACAGAGACCAGAACTGTGCACAGTGCTCCGAGTGAGGTCTAACCGAGGGATAGAGCAGAACTGTGCACGGTGCTCCGAGTGTGGTCTAACCGAGGGATACAGAGACCAGAACTGTGCACGTGCTCCGAGTGTGGTCTAACCGTGGGATAGAGAGTGCAGAACTGTGCACGTGCTCCGAGTGAGGTCTAACCGAGGGAGAGACCAGAACTGTGCACAGTGCTCCGTGTGGTCTAACCGAGGGATAAAGAGAGCAGAACTGTGCACGTGCTCAGAGTGAGGTCTAACCGAGGGAGAGACCAGAACTGTGCACAGTGCTCCGTGTGGTCTAACCGAGGGATACAGAGACCAGAACTGTGCACAGTGCTCCAAGTGTGTGGTCTAACCGAAGGATACAGAGAGCAGAACTGTGCACGGTGCTCCGAGTGTGGTCTAACCAAGGGATACAGAGACCAGAACTGTGCACGGTGCTCCGAGTGAGGTCTAACCGAGGGATACAGAGAGCAGAACTGTGCCCGGTGCTCCGAGTGCGGTCTAACCGAGGGATACGGAGACCAGAACTGTGCACGGTGCTCCGTGTGTGGTCTAACCAAGGGATATTGAGGCCAGAACTGTGCACAGTGCTCCGAGTGTGTGGTGTAACCGAAGGATACAGAGACCAGAACTGTGCACGGTGCTCCGTGTGTGGTCTAACCGAGGGATACAGAGAGCAGAACTGTGCACGTGCTCAAAGTGAGGTCTAATCGAGGCATACAGAGAGCAGAACTGTGCACGGTGCTCCGAGTGTGGTCTAACCGAGGGATACAGAGAGCAGAACTGTGCACGGTGCTCCGAGTGAGGTCTAACCGAGGGATAGAGAGAGCAGAACTGTGCACAGTGCTCCGAGTGTAGTCTAACCGAGGGATACAGAGAGCAGAACTGTGCACGTTGCTCCGAGTGAGGCGTAACCGAGGGATAGAGAGAGCAGAACTGTGCACAGTGCTCCGAGTGTGGTCTAACCAAGGGATATTGAGGCCAGAACTGTGCACAGTGCTCCGAGTGTGTGGTCTAACAGAAGGATACAGAGAGCAGAACTGTGCACGGTGCTCCGAGTGTGTGGTCTAACCAAGGGATAGAGAGAGCAGAACTCCGCCCGGTGCTCCGAGTGTGGTCTAACCGAGGGATACAGATACCAGAACTGTGCACAGTGCTCCGAGTGTGGTCTAACCGAGGGACACGGAGACCAGAACTGTGCACGGTTCTCCCAGTGTGGCCTAACCGAGGGATACAGAGACCAGAACTGTGCACAGTGCTCCGAGTGAGGTCTAACCGAGGGACAGAGCAGAACTGTGCACGGTGCTCCGAGTGTGGTCTAACCGAGGGATACAGAGACCAGAACTGTGCACGTGCTCCGAGTGTGGTCTAACCGAGGGATAGAGAGTGCAGAACTGTGCACGTGCTCCGAGTGAGGTCTAACCGAGGGAGAGACCAGAACTGTGCACAGTGCTCCGTGTGGTCTAACCGAGGGATAAAGAGAGCAGAACTGTGCACGTGCTCAGAGTGAGGTCTAACCGAGGGAGAGACCAGAACTGTGCACAGTGCTCCGTGTGGTCTAACCGAGGGATACAGAGACCAGAACTGTGCACAGTGCTCCGAGTGAGGTCTAACCGAGGGATACAGAGACCAGAACTGTGCACAGTGCTCCATGTAGTCTAACCGAGGGATAGAGAGAGCAGAACTGTGCACGGTGCTCCGAGTGTGGTCTAACCGATGGATACAGAGACCAGAACTGTGCACAGTGCTCCGAGTGTGGTCTAACCAAGGGATATTGAGGCCAGAACTGTGCACAGTGCTCCAGGTGTGTGGTCTAACCGAAGGATACAGAGAGCAGAACTGTGCACGGTGCTCCGAGTGTGGTCTAACCAAGGGATACAGAGACCAGAACTGTGCACGGTGCTCCGAGTGAGGTCTAACCGAGGGATAGAGAGAGCAGAACTCCGCACGGTGCTCCGAGTGTGGTCTAACCGAGGGATACAGATACCAGAACTGTGCACAGTGCTCCGAGTGTGGTCTAACCGAGGGACACGGAGACCAGAAATGTGCACGGTTCTCCCAGTGTGGCCTAACCGAGGGATACAGAGACCAGAACTGTGCACAGTGCTCCGAGTGAGGTCTAACCGAGGGACAGAGCAGAACTGTGCACGGTGCTCCGAGTGTGGTCTAACCGAGGGATACAGAGACCAGAACTGTGCACGTGCTCCGAGTGTGGTCTAACCGAGGGATAGAGAGTGCAGAACTGTGCACGTGCTCCGAGTGAGGTCTAACCGAGGGAGAGACCAGAACTGTGCACAGTGCTCCGTGTGGTCTAACCGAGGGATAAAGAGAGCAGAACTGTGCACGTGCTCAGAGTGAGGTCTAACCGAGGGAGAGACCAGAACTGTGCACAGTGCTCCGTGTGGTCTAACCGAGGGATACAGAGACCAGAACTGTGCACAGTGCTCCATGTAGTCTAACCGAGGGATAGAGAGAGCAGAACTGTGCACGGTGCTCAGAGTGTGGTCTAACCGATGGATACAGAGACCTGAACTGTGCACAGTGCTCCGAGTGTGGTCTAACCAAGGGATATTGAGGCCAGAACTGTGCACAGTGCTCCAGGTGTGTGGTCTAACCGAAGGATACAGAGAGCAGAACTGTGCACGGTGCTCCGAGTGTGGTCTAACCAAGGGATACAGAGACCAGAACTGTGCACGGTGCTCCGAGTGAGGTCTAACCGAGGGATAGAGAGAGCAGAACTCCGCACGGTGCTCCGAGTGTGGTCTAACCGAGGGATACAGATACCAGAACTGTGCACAGTGCTCCGAGTGTGGTCTAACCGAGGGACACGGAGACCAGAAATGTGAGGTCTAACCGAGGGATAGAGCAGAACGGGCAGCACGGTAGCCTTGTGGATAGCACAATTGCTTCACAGCTCCAGGGTCCCAGGTTCGATTCCAGCTTGGGTCACTGTCTGTGCGGAGTCTGCACATCCTCCCCGTGTGTGCGTGGGTTTCCTCCGGGTGCTCCGGTTTCCTCCCACAGTCCAAAGATGTGCAGGTTAGGTGGATTGGCCATGATAAATTGCCCTTAGTGTCCAAAAATTGCCCTTAGTGTTGGGTAGGGTTACTGGGTTATGGGGTTACTGGGTTATGGGGATAGGGTGGCGGTGTTGACCTTGGGTAGGGTGCTCTTTCCAAGAGCCGGTGCAGACTCGATGGGCCGAATGGCCTCCTTCTGCACTGTAAATTCTATGATAAACTGTGCACGGTGCTCCGAGTGTGGTCTAACCGAGGGATACAGAGACCAGAACAGTGCACGTGCTCCGAGTGTGGTCTAACCGAGGGATAGAGAGAGCAGAACTGTGCACGTGCTCCGAGTGAGGTCGAACCGAGGGAGAGACCAGAACTGTGCACAGTGCTCCGTGTGGTCTAACCGAGGGATAAAGAGAGCAGAACTGTGCACGTGCTCCGAGTGAGGTCTAACCGAGGGAGAGACCAGAACTGTGCACAGTGCTCCGTGTGGTCTAACCGAGGGATACAGAGACCAGAACTGTGCACAGTGCTTCGAGTGAGGTCTAACCGAGGGATAGAGAGAGCAGAACTGTGCACGGTGCTCCGAGTGTGGTCTAACCGAGGGATACAGAGACCAGAACTGTGCACAGTGCTCCATGTAGTCTAACCGAGGGATAGAGAGAGCAGAACTGTGCACGGTGCTCAGAGTGTGGTCTAACCGAGGGATACAGAGACCAGAACTGTGCACAGTGCTCCGAGTGTGGTCTAACCAAGGGATATTGAGGCCAGAACTGTGCACAGTGCTCCAAGTGTGTGGTCTAACCGAAGGATACAGAGAGCAGAACTGTGCACGGTGCTCCGAGTGTGGTCTAACCAAGGGATATTGAGGCCAGAACTGTGCACAGTGCTCCGAGTGTGTGGTCTAACCGAAGGATACAGAGAGCAGAACTGTGCACGGTGCTCCGAGTGTGGTCTAACCAAGGGATACAGAGACCAGAACTGTGCACGGTGCTCCGAGTGCGGTCTAACCGAGGGATACGGAGACCAGGACTGTGCACGGTGCTCCGAGTGTGGTCTAACCGAGGGATACGGAGACCAGAACTGTGCACGGTGCTCCCAGTGTGGCCTAACCGAGGGATACGGAGACCAGAACTGTGCACGGTGCTCCGAGTGAGGTCTAACCGAGGGATAGAGAGAGCAGAACTGTGCACGTGCTCCGAGTGAGGTCTAACCGAGGGAGAGGCCAGAACTGTGCACAGTGCTCCGTGTGGTCTAACCGAGGGATAAAGAGAGCAGAACTGTGCACGTGCTCAGAGTGAGGTCTAACCGAGGGAGAGACCAGAACTGTGCACAGTGCTCCGTGTGGTCTAACCGAGGGATACAGAGACCAGAACTGTGCACAGTGCTCCATGTGGTCTAACCGAGGGATAGAGAGAGCAGAACAGTGCACGGTGCTCAGAGTGTGGTCTAACCAAGGGATACAGAGACCAGAACTGTGCACGGTGCTCCGAGTGAGGTCTAACCGAGGGATAGAGAGAGCAGAACTGTGCACGGTGCTCAGAGTGTGGTCTAACCGAGGGATACAGAGACCAGAACTGTGCACAGTGCTCCGAGTGTGGTCGAACCAAGGGATATTGAGGCCAGAACTGTGCACAGTGCTCCAAGTGTGTGGTCTAACCGAAGGATACAGAGAGCAGAACTGTGCACGGTGCTCCGAGTGTGGTCTAACCAAGGGATACAGAGACCAGAACTGTGCACGGTGCTGCGAGTGAGGTCTAACCGAGGGATAGAGAGAGCAGAACTGTGCACGGTGCTCCGAGTGTGGTCTAACCGAGGGATACAGAGACCAGAACTGTGCATGGTGCTCCGAGTGTGGTCTAACCGAGGGATACGGAGACCAGAACTGTGCACGGTGCTCCCAGTGTGGCCTAACCGAGGGATACGGAGACCAGAACTGTGCACGGTGCTCCGAGTGAGGTCTAACCGAGGGATAGAGAGAGCAGAACTGTGCACGGTGCTCCGAGTGTGGTCTAACCGAGGGATACGGAGACCAGAACTGTGCACGGTGCTCCCAGTGTGGCCTAACCGAGGGATACAGAGACCAGAACTGTGCACGGTGCTCCGAGTGAGGTCTAACCGAGGGATACGGAGACCAGAACTGTGCACAGTGCTCCGAGTGAGGTCTAACCGAGGGATAGAGAGACCAGAACTGTGCACGGTGCTCCGAGTGTGGTCTAACCGAGGTATACGGAGACCAGAACTGTGCACGGTGCTCCCAGTGTGGCCTAACCGAGGGATACAGAGACCAGAACTGTGCACAGTGCTCCGACTGAGGTCTAACCGAGGGATAGAGAGACCAGAACTGTGCACGGTGCTCCGAGTGTGGTCTAACCGAGGGATAGAGAGACCAGAACTGTGCACGGTGCTCCGAGTGAGGTCTAACCGAGGGATAGAGAGAGCAGAACTGTGCACGGTGCTCCGTGTGTGGTCTAACCAATGGATATTGAGGCCAGAACTGTGCACAGTGCTCCGAGTGTGTGGTATAACCGAAGGATACAGAGACCAGAACTGTGCACGGTGCTCCGAGTGTGGTCTAACCGAGGGATACAGAGAGCAGAACTGTGCACGTGCTCAAAGTGAGGTCTAATCGAGGCATACAGAGAGCAGAACTGTGCACGGTGCTCCGAGTGTGGTCTAACCGAGGGATACAGAGAGCAGAACTGTGCACGGTGCTCCGAGTGAGGTCTAACCGAGGGATAGAGAGAGCAGAACTGTGCACAGTGCTCCGAGTGTAGTCTAACCGAGGGATACAGAGAGCAGAACTGTGCACGTTGCTCCGAGTGAGGCGTAACCGAGGGATAGAGAGAGCAGAACTGTGCACAGTGCTCCGAGTGTGGTCTAACCAAGGGATATTGAGGCCAGAACTGTGCACAGTGCTCCGAGTGTGTGGTCTAACCGAAGGATACAGAGAGCAGAACTGTGCACGGTGCTCCGAGTGTGTGGTCTAACCAAGGGATAGAGAGAGCAGAACTCCGCACGGTGCTCCGAGTGTGGTCTAACCGAGGGATACAGATACCAGAACTGTGCACAGTGCTCCGAGTGTGGTCTAACCGAGGGACACGGAGACCAGAACTGTGCACGGTTCTCCCAGTGTGGCCTAACCGAGGGATACAGAGACCAGAACTGTGCACAGTGCTCCGAGTGAGGTCTAACCGAGGGATAGAGCAGAACTGTGCACGGTGCTCCGAGTGTGGTCTAACCGAGGGATACAGAGACCAGAACTGTGCACGTGCTCCGAGTGTGGTCTAACCGTGGGATAGAGAGTGCAGAACTGTGCACGTGCTCCGAGTGAGGTCTAACCGAGGGAGAGACCAGAACTGTGCACAGTGCTCCAAGTGTGTGGTCTACCCGAAGGATACAGAGAGCAGAACTGTGCACGGTGCTCCGAGTGTGGTCTAACCAAGGGATATTGAGGCCAGAACTGTGCACAGTGCTCCGAGTGTGTGGTCTAACCGAAGGATACAGAGAGCAGAACTGTGCACGGTGCTCCGAGTGTGGTCTAACCTAGGGATACAGAGACCAGAACTGTGCACAGTACTCCGAGTGAGGTGTAACCGAGGGATAGAGAGAGCAGAACTGTGCACGATGCTCCGAGTGTGGTCTAACCGAGGGATACAGAGACCAGAACTGTGCACAGTGCTCCGAGTGTGGTCTAACCAAGGGATATTGAGGCCAGAACTGTGCACAGTGCTCCAAGTGTGTGGTCTAACCGAAGGATACAGAGAGCAGATCTCTGCACGGTGCTCCGAGTGTGGTCTAACCAAGGGATACAGAGACCAGAACTGTGCACGGTGCTCCGAGTGAGGTCTAACCGAGGGATAGAGAGAGCAGAACTGTGCACGGTGCTCCGAGTGTGGTCTAACTGAGGGACACAGAGAGCAGAAATGTGCACGGTGCTCCGAGTGAGGTCTAACCGAGGGATAGAGAGAGCAGAACTGTGCACAGTGCTCCGAGTGTGGTCTAACAAAGGGATATTGAGGCCAGAACTGTGCACAGTGCTCCGAGTGTGTGGTCTAACCGAAGGATACAGAGAGCAGAATTGTGCACGGTGCTCCGAGTGTGGTCTAACCAAGGGATAAAGAGACCAGAACTGTGCACGGTGCTCCGAGTGAGGTCTAACCGAGGGATAGAGAGAGCAGAACTGTGCACGGTGCTCCGAGTGTGGTCTAACCGAGGGATACAGAGACCAGAACTGTGCACAGTGCTCAGAGTGTGGTCTAACCAAGGGATATTGAGGCCAGAACTGTGCACAGTGCTCCAAGTGTGTGGTCTAACCGAAGGATACAGAGAGCAGAACTGTGCACGGTGCTCCGAGTGAGGTCTAACCGAGGGATAGAGAGACCAGAACTGTGCACAGTGCTCCGAGTGTGGTCTAACCAAGGGATATTGAGGCCAGAACTGTGCACAGTGCTCCAAGTGTGTGGTCTAACCGAAGGATACAGAGAGCAGAACTGTGCACGGTGCTCCGAGTGTGGTCTAACCAAGGGATACAGAGACCAGAACTGTGCACGGTGCTCCGAGTGAGGTCTAACCGAGGGATAGAGAGAGCATAACTGTGCACGGTGCTCCGAGTGTGGTCTAACCGAGGGATACAGAGACCAGAACTGTGCACGGTGCTCCGAGTGTGGTCTAACCGAGGGATACGGAGACCAGAACTGTGCACGGTGCTCCCAGTGTGGCCTAACCGAGGGATACAGAGACCAGAACTATGCACGGTGCTCCGAGTGAGGTCTAACCGAGGGATACGGAGACCAGAACTGTGCACAGTGCTCCGAGTGAGGTCTAACCGAGGGATAGAGAGAGCAGAACTGTGCACGGTGCTCCATGTGTGGTCTAACCAAGGGATATTGAGGCCAGAACTGTGCACAGTGCTCCGAGTGTGTGGTCTAACCGAAGGATACAGAGACCAGAACTGTGCACGGTGCTCCGAGTGTGGTCTAACCGAGGGATACAGAGACCAGAACTGTGCACAGTGCTCCGAGTGTGGTCTAACCGAGGGATACAGAGAGCAGAACTGTGCACGTGCTCCAAGTGAGGTCTAATCGAGGCATACAGAGAGCAGAACTGTGCACGGTGCTCCGAGTGTGGTCTAACCGAGGGATACAGAGACCAGAACTGTGCACAGTGCTCCGAGTGTGGTCTAACCAAGGGATATTGAGGCCAGAACTGTGCACAGTGCTCCAAGCGTGTGGTCTAACCGAAGGATACAGAGAGCAGAACTGTGCACGGTGCTCCGAGTGTGGTCTAACCGAGGGATACGGAGACCAGAACTGTGCACGGTGCTCCCAGTGTGGCCTAACCGAGGGATACGGAGACCAGAACTGTGCACGGTGCTCCGAGTGAGGTCTAACCGAGGGATAGAGAGAGCAGAACTGTGCACGTGCTCCGAGTGAGGTCTAACCGAGGGAGAGGCCAGAACTGTGCACAGTGCTCCGTGTGGTCTAACCGAGGGATAAAGAGAGCAGAACTGTGCACGTGCTCAGAGTGAGGTCTAACCGAGGGAGAGACCAGAACTGTGCACAGTGCTCCGTGTGGTCTAACCGAGGGATACAGAGACCAGAACTGTGCACAGTGCTCCATGTGGTCTAACCGAGGGATAGAGAGAGCAGAACTGTGCACGGTGCTCCGAGTGTGGTCTAACCGAGGGATACAGAGACCAGAACTGTGCACAGTGCTCCGAGTGTGGTCTAACCAAGTGATATTGAGGCCAGAACTGTGCACAGTGCTCCAAGTGTGTGGTCTAACCGAAGGATACAGAGAGCAGAACTGTGCACGGTGCTCCGAGTGTGGTCTAACCAAGGGATAGAGACCAGAACTGTGCACGGTGCTCCGAGTGAGGTCTAACCGAGGGATAGAGAGAGCAGAACTGTGCACGGTGCTCCGAGTGTGGTCTAACCGAGGGATACAGAGACCAGAAGTGTGCACAGTGCTCAGAGTGTGGTCTAACCAAGGGATATTGAGGCCAGAACGGTGCACAGTGCTCCAAGTGTGTGGTCTAACCGAAGGATACAGAGAGCAGAACTGTGCACGGTGCTCCGAGTGTGGTCTAACCAAGGGATACAGAGACCAGAACTGTGCACGGTGCTCCGAGTGAGGTCTAACCGAGGGATAGAGAGAGCAGAACTGTGCACGGTGCTCCGAGTGTGGTCTAACCGAGGGATACAGAGACCAGAACTGTGCACGGTGCTCCGAGTGTGGTCTAACCGAGGGATACGGAGACCAGAACTGTGCACGGTGCTCCCAGTGTGGCCTAACCGAGGGATACAGAGACCAGAACTGTGCACGGTGCTCCGAGTGAGGTCTAACCGAGGGATACGGAGACCAGAACTGTGCACAGTGCTCCGAGTGTGGTCTAACCAAGGGATATTGAGGCCAGAACGGTGCACAGTGCTCCAAGTGTGTGGTCTAACCGAAGGATACAGAGAGCAGAACTGTGCACGGTGCTCCGAGTGTGGTCTAACCAAGGGATACAGAGACCAGAACTGTGCACGGTGCTCCGAGTGAGGTCTAACCGAGGGATAGAGAGAGCAGAACTGTGCACGGTGCTCCGAGTGTGGTCTAACCGAGGGATACAGAGACCAGAACTGTGCACGGTGCTCCGAGTGTGGTCTAACCGAGGGATACGGAGACCAGAACTGTGCACGGTGCTCCCAGTGTGGCCTAACCGAGGGATACAGAGACCAGAACTGTGCACGGTGCTCCGAGTGAGGTCTAACCGAGGGATATGGAGACCAGAACTGTGCACAGTGCTCCGAGTGAGGTCTAACCGAGGGATAGAGAGAGCAGAACTGTGCACGGTGCTCCGTGTGTGGTCTAACCAAGGGATATTGAGGCCAGAACTGTGCACAGTGCTCCGAGTGTGTGGTCTAACCGAAGGATACAGAGACCAGAACTGTGCACGGTGCTCCGAGTGTGGTCTAACCGAGGGATACAGAGACCAGAACTGTGCACAGTGCTCCGAGTGTGGTCTAACCGAGGGATACAGAGAGCAGAACTGTGCACGTGCTCCAAGTGAGGTCTAATCGAGGCATACAGAGAGCAGAACTGTGCACGGTGCTCCGAGTGTGGTCTAACCGAGGGATACAGAGAGCAGAACTGTGCACGGTGCTCCGAGTGAGGTCTAACCGAGGGATAGAGAGAGCAGAACTGTGCACAGTGCTCCGAGTGTGGTCTAACCGAGGGATACAGAGAGCAGAACTGTGCACGTGCTCCGAGTGAGGTCTAACCGAGGGAGAGACCAGAACTGTGCACAGTGCTCCGTGTGGTCTAACCGAGGGATACAGAGACCAGAACTGTGCACAGTGCTCCGAGTGAGGTCTAACCGAGGGATACAGAGACCAGAACTGTGCACAGTGCTCCATGTGGTCTCACCGAGGGATAGAGAGAGCAGAACTGTGCACGGTGCTCCGAGTGTGGTCTAACCGAGGGATACAGAGACCAGAACTGTGCACAGTGCTCCGAGTGTGGTCTAACCAAGGGATATTGAGGCAAGAATTGTGCACAGTGCTCCAAGTGTGTGGTCTACCCGAAGGATACAGAGAGCAGAACTGTGCACGGTGCTCCGAGTGTGGTCTAACCAAGGGATATTGAGGCCAGAACTGTGCACAGTGCTCCGAGTGTGTGGTCTAACCGAAGGATACAGAGAGCAGAACTGTGCACGGTGCTCCGAGTGTGGTCTAACCAAGGGATACAGAGACCAGAACTGTGCACAGTGCTCCGAGTGAGGTCTAACCGAGGGATAGAGAGAGCAGAACTGTGCACGGTGCTCCGAGTGTGGTCTAACCGAGGGATACAGAGACCAGAACTGTGCACAGTGCTCCGAGTGTGGTCTAACCGAGGGATAGAGAGAGCAGAACTGTGCACAGTGCTCCAAGTGTGGTCTAACCAAGGGATATTGAGGCCAGAACTGTGCACAGTGCTCCAAGTGTGTGGTCTAACCGAAGGATACAGAGAGCAGAACTGTGCACGGTGCTCCGAGTGTGGTCTAACCAAGGGATACAGAGACCAGAACTGTGCACGGTGCTCCGAGTGAGGTCTAACCGAGGGATAGAGAGAGCAGAACTGTGCACAGTGCTCCGAGTGTGGTCTAACCGAGGGATACAGAGTGCAGAACTGCGCACGGTGCTCCGAGTGAGGACTAACCGAGGGATAGAGAGAGCAGAACTGTGCACAGTGCTCCGAGTGTGGTCTAACCGAGGGGTAGAGAGAGCAGAACTGTGCACGGTGCTCCGAGTGAGGACTAACCGAGGGGTAGAGAGAGCAGAACTGTGCACGGTGCTCCGAGTGTGGTCTAACAAAGGGATATTGAGGCCAGAACTGTGCACAGTGCTCCGATTGTGTGGTCTAACCGAAGGATACAGAGAGCAGAATTGTGCACGGTGCTCCGAGTGTGGTCTAACCAAGGGATACAGAGACCAGAACTGTGCACGGTGCTCCGAGTGAGGTCTAACCGAGGGATAGAGCAGAACTGTGCACGGTGCTCCGAGTGTGGTCTAACCGAGGGATACAGAGACCAGAACTGTGCACGTGCTCCGAGTGTGGTCTAACCGTGGGATAGAGAGTGCAGAACTGTGCACGTGCTCCGAGTGAGGTCTAACCGAGGGAGAGACCAGAACTGTGCACAGTGCTCCGTGTGGTCTAACCGAGGGATAAAGAGAGCAGAACTGTGCACGTGCTCAGAGTGAGGTCTAACCGAGGGAGAGACCAGAACTGTGCACAGTGCTCCGTGTGGTCAAACCGAGGGATACAGAGACCAGAACTGTGCACAGTGCTCCGAGTGAGGTCTAACCGAGGGATACAGAGACCAGAACTGTGCACGGTGCTCCGAGTGTGGTCTAACCGAGGGATACAGAGACCAGAACTGTGCACGGTGCTCCGAGTGTGGTCTAACCGAGGGATACGGAGACCAGAACTGTGCACGGTGCTCCCAGTGTGGCCTAACCGAGGGATACAGAGACCAGAACTGTGCACGGTGCTCCGAGTGAGGTCTAACCGAGGGATACGGTGACCAGAACTGTGCACAGTGCTCCGAGTGAGGTCTTACCGAGGGATAGAGAGAGCAGAACTGTGCACGGTGCTCCGTGTGTGGTCTAACCAAGGGATATTGAGGCCAGAACTGTGCACAGTGCTCCGAGTGTGTGGTCTAACCGAAGGATACAGAGACCAGAACTGTGCACGGTGCTCCGAGTGTGGTCTAACCGAGGGATACAGAGACCAGAACTGTGCACAGTGCTCCGAGTGTGGTCTAACCGAGGGATACAGAGAGCAGAACTGTGCACGTGCTCCAAGTGAGGTCTAATCGAGGCATACAGAGAGCAGAACTGTGCACGGTGCTCCGAGTGTGGTCTAACCGAGGGATACAGAGAGCAGAACTGTGCACGGTGCTCCGAGTGAGGTCTAACCGAGGGATAGAGAGAGCAGAACTGTGCACAGTGCTCCGAGTGTGGTCTAACCGAGGGATACAGAGAGCAGAACTGTGCACGTGCTCCGAGTGAGGTCTAACCGAGGGAGAGACCAGAACTGTGCACAGTGCTCCGTGTGGTCTAACCGAGGGATACAGAGACCAGAACTGTGCACAGTGCTCCGAGTGAGGTCTAACCGAGGGATACAGAGACCAGAACTGTGCACAGTGCTCCATGTGGTCTCACCGAGGGATAGAGAGAGCAGAACTGTGCACGGTGCTCCGAGTGTGGTCTAATCGAGGGATACAGAGACCAGAACTGTGCACAGTGCTCCGAGTGTGGTCTAACCAAGGGATATTGAGGCCAGAATTGTGCACAGTGCTCCAAGTGTGTGGTCTACCCGAAGGATACAGAGAGCAGAACTGTGCACGGTGCTCCGAGTGTGGTCTAACCAAGGGATATTGAGGCCAGAACTGTGCACAGTGCTCCGAGTGTGTGGTCTAACCGAAGGATACAGAGAGCAGAACTGTGCACGGTGCTCCGAGTGTGGTCTAACCTAGGGATACAGAGACCAGAACTGTGCACAGTACTCCGAGTGAGGTGTAACCGAGGGATAGAGAGAGCAGAACTGTGCACGGTGCTCCGAGTGTGGTCTAACCGAGGGATACAGAGACCAGAACTGTGCACAGTGCTCCGAGTGTGGTCTAACCAAGGGATATTGAGGCCAGAACTGTGCACAGTGCTCCAAGTGTGTGGTCTAACCGAAGGATACAGAGAGCAGATCTCTGCACGGTGCTCCGAGTGTGGTCTAACCAAGGGATACAGAGACCAGAACTGTGCACGGTGCTCCGAGTGAGGTCTAACCGAGGGATAGAGAGAGCAGAACTGTGCACGGTGCTCCGAGTGTGGTCTAACTGAGGGACACAGAGAGCAGAAATGTGCACGGTGCTCCGAGTGAGGTCTAACCGAGGGATAGAGAGAGCAGAACTGTGCACAGTGCTCCGAGTGTGGTCTAACAAAGGGATATTGAGGCCAGAACTGTGCACAGTGCTCCGAGTGTGTGGTCTAACCGAAGGATACAGAGAGCAGAATTGTGCACGGTGCTCCGAGTGTGGTCTAACCAAGGGATAAAGAGACCAGAACTGTGCACGGTGCTCCGAGTGAGGTCTAACCGAGGGATAGAGAGAGCAGAACTGTGCACGGTGCTCCGAGTGTGGTCTAACCGAGGGATACAGAGACCAGAACTGTGCACAGTGCTCAGAGTGTGGTCTAACCAAGGGATATTGAGGCCAGAACTGTGCACAGTGCTCCAAGTGTGTGGTCTAACCGAAGGATACAGAGAGCAGAACTGTGCACGGTGCTCCGAGTGAGGTCTAACCGAGGGATAGAGAGACCAGAACTGTGCACAGTGCTCCGAGTGTGGTCTAACCAAGGGATATTGAGGCCAGAACTGTGCACAGTGCTCCAAGTGTGTGGTCTAACCGAAGGATACAGAGAGCAGAACTGTGCACGGTGCTCCGAGTGTGGTCTAACCAAGGGATACAGAGACCAGAACTGTGCACGGTGCTCCGAGTGAGGTCTAACCGAGGGATAGAGAGAGCATAACTGTGCACGGTGCTCCGAGTGTGGTCTAACCGAGGGATACAGAGACCAGAACTGTGCACGGTGCTCCGAGTGTGGTCTAACCGAGGGATACGGAGACCAGAACTGTGCACGGTGCTCCCAGTGTGGCCTAACCGAGGGATACAGAGACCAGAACTATGCACGGTGCTCCGAGTGAGGTCTAACCGAGGGATACGGAGACCAGAACTGTGCACAGTGCTCCGAGTGAGGTCTAACCGAGGGATAGAGAGAGCAGAACTGTGCACGGTGCTCCATGTGTGGTCTAACCAAGGGATATTGAGGCCAGAACTGTGCACAGTGCTCCGAGTGTGTGGTCTAACCGAAGGATACAGAGACCAGAACTGTGCACGGTGCTCCGAGTGTGGTCTAACCGAGGGATACAGAGACCAGAACTGTGCACAGTGCTCCGAGTGTGGTCTAACCGAGGGATACAGAGAGCAGAACTGTGCACGTGCTCCAAGTGAGGTCTAATCGAGGCATACAGAGAGCAGAACTGTGCACGGTGCTCCGAGTGTGGTCTAACCGAGGGATACAGAGACCAGAACTGTGCACAGTGCTCCGAGTGTGGTCTAACCAAGGGATATTGAGGCCAGAACTGTGCACAGTGCTCCAAGCGTGTGGTCTAACCGAAGGATACAGAGAGCAGAACTGTGCACGGTGCTCCGAGTGTGGTCTAACCGAGGGATACGGAGACCAGAACTGTGCACGGTGCTCCCAGTGTGGCCTAACCGAGGGATACGGAGACCAGAACTGTGCACGGTGCTCCGAGTGAGGTCTAACCGAGGGATAGAGAGAGCAGAACTGTGCACGTGCTCCGAGTGAGGTCTAACCGAGGGAGAGGCCAGAACTGTGCACAGTGCTCCGTGTGGTCTAACCGAGGGATAAAGAGAGCAGAACTGTGCACGTGCTCAGAGTGAGGTCTAACCGAGGGAGAGACCAGAACTGTGCACAGTGCTCCGTGTGGTCTAACCGAGGGATACAGAGACCAGAACTGTGCACAGTGCTCCATGTGGTCTAACCGAGGGATAGAGAGAGCAGAACTGTGCACGGTGCTCCGAGTGTGGTCTAACCGAGGGATACAGAGACCAGAACTGTGCACAGTGCTCCGAGTGTGGTCTAACCAAGTGATATTGAGGCCAGAACTGTGCACAGTGCTCCAAGTGTGTGGTCTAACCGAAGGATACAGAGAGCAGAACTGTGCACGGTGCTCCGAGTGTGGTCTAACCAAGGGATAGAGACCAGAACTGTGCACGGTGCTCCGAGTGAGGTCTAACCGAGGGATAGAGAGAGCAGAACTGTGCACGGTGCTCCGAGTGTGGTCTAACCGAGGGATACAGAGACCAGAACTGTGCACAGTGCTCAGAGTGTGGTCTAACCAAGGGATATTGAGGCCAGAACGGTGCACAGTGCTCCAAGTGTGTGGTCTAACCGAAGGATACAGAGAGCAGAACTGTGCACGGTGCTCCGAGTGTGGTCTAACCAAGGGATACAGAGACCAGAACTGTGCACGGTGCTCCGAGTGAGGTCTAACCGAGGGATAGAGAGAGCAGAACTGTGCACGGTGCTCCGAGTGTGGTCTAACCGAGGGATACAGAGACCAGAACTGTGCACGGTGCTCCGAGTGTGGTCTAACCGAGGGATACGGAGACCAGAACTGTGCACGGTGCTCCCAGTGTGGCCTAACCGAGGGATACAGAGACCAGAACTGTGCACGGTGCTCCGAGTGAGGTCTAACCGAGGGATACGGAGACCAGAACTGTGCACAGTGCTCCGAGTGTGGTCTAACCAAGGGATATTGAGGCCAGAACGGTGCACAGTGCTCCAAGTGTGTGGTCTAACCGAAGGATACAGAGAGCAGAACTGTGCACGGTGCTCCGAGTGTGGTCTAACCAAGGGATACAGAGACCAGAACTGTGCACGGTGCTCCGAGTGAGGTCTAACCGAGGGATAGAGAGAGCAGAACTGTGCACGGTGCTCCGAGTGTGGTCTAACCGAGGGATACAGAGACCAGAACTGTGCACGGTGCTCCGAGTGTGGTCTAACCGAGGGATACGGAGACCAGAACTGTGCACGGTGCTCCCAGTGTGGCCTAACCGAGGGATACAGAGACCAGAACTGTGCACGGTGCTCCGAGTGAGGTCTAACCGAGGGATATGGAGACCAGAACTGTGCACAGTGCTCCGAGTGAGGTCTAACCGAGGGATAGAGAGAGCAGAACTGTGCACGGTGCTCCGTGTGTGGTCTAACCAAGGGATATTGAGGCCAGAACTGTGCACAGTGCTCCGAGTGTGTGGTCTAACCGAAGGATACAGAGACCAGAACTGTGCACGGTGCTCCGAGTGTGGTCTAACCGAGGGATACAGAGACCAGAACTGTGCACAGTGCTCCGAGTGTGGTCTAACCGAGGGATACAGAGAGCAGAACTGTGCACGTGCTCCAAGTGAGGTCTAATCGAGGCATACAGAGAGCAGAACTGTGCACGGTGCTCCGAGTGTGGTCTAACCGAGGGATACAGAGAGCAGAACTGTGCACGGTGCTCCGAGTGAGGTCTAACCGAGGGATAGAGAGAGCAGAACTGTGCACAGTGCTCCGAGTGTGGTCTAACCGAGGGATACAGAGAGCAGAACTGTGCACGTGCTCCGAGTGAGGTCTAACCGAGGGAGAGACCAGAACTGTGCACAGTGCTCCGTGTGGTCTAACCGAGGGATACAGAGACCAGAACTGTGCACAGTGCTCCGAGTGAGGTCTAACCGAGGGATACAGAGACCAGAACTGTGCACAGTGCTCCATGTGGTCTCACCGAGGGATAGAGAGAGCAGAACTGTGCACGGTGCTCCGAGTGTGGTCTAACCGAGGGATACAGAGACCAGAACTGTGCACAGTGCTCCGAGTGTGGTCTAACCAAGGGATATTGAGGCAAGAATTGTGCACAGTGCTCCAAGTGTGTGGTCTACCCGAAGGATACAGAGAGCAGAACTGTGCACGGTGCTCCGAGTGTGGTCTAACCAAGGGATATTGAGGCCAGAACTGTGCACAGTGCTCCGAGTGTGTGGTCTAACCGAAGGATACAGAGAGCAGAACTGTGCACGGTGCTCCGAGTGTGGTCTAACCAAGGGATACAGAGACCAGAACTGTGCACAGTGCTCCGAGTGAGGTCTAACCGAGGGATAGAGAGAGCAGAACTGTGCACGGTGCTCCGAGTGTGGTCTAACCGAGGGATACAGAGACCAGAACTGTGCACAGTGCTCCGAGTGTGGTCTAACCGAGGGATAGAGAGAGCAGAACTGTGCACAGTGCTCCAAGTGTGGTCTAACCAAGGGATATTGAGGCCAGAACTGTGCACAGTGCTCCAAGTGTGTGGTCTAACCGAAGGATACAGAGAGCAGAACTGTGCACGGTGCTCCGAGTGTGGTCTAACCAAGGGATACAGAGACCAGAACTGTGCACGGTGCTCCGAGTGAGGTCTAACCGAGGGATAGAGAGAGCAGAACTGTGCACAGTGCTCCGAGTGTGGTCTAACCGAGGGATACAGAGTGCAGAACTGCGCACGGTGCTCCGAGTGAGGACTAACCGAGGGATAGAGAGAGCAGAACTGTGCACAGTGCTCCGAGTGTGGTCTAACCGAGGGGTAGAGAGAGCAGAACTGTGCACGGTGCTCCGAGTGAGGACTAACCGAGGGGTAGAGAGAGCAGAACTGTGCACGGTGCTCCGAGTGTGGTCTAACAAAGGGATATTGAGGCCAGGACTGTGCACAGTGCTCCGATTGTGTGGTCTAACCGAAGGATACAGAGAGCAGAATTGTGCACGGTGCTCCGAGTGTGGTCTAACCAAGGGATACAGAGACCAGAACTGTGCACGGTGCTCCGAGTGAGGTCTAACCGAGGGATAGAGAGAGCAGAACTGTGCACGGTGCTCAGAGTGTGGTCTAACCGAGGGATAGAGAGACCAGAACTGTGCACAGTGCTCAGAGTGTGGTCTAACCAAGGGATATTGAGGCCAGAACTGTGCACAGTGCTCCAAGTGTGTGGTCTAACCGAAGGATACAGAGAGCAGAACTGTGCACGGTGCTCCGAGTGAGGTCTAACCGAGGGATACGGAGACCAGAACTGTGCACAGTGCTCCGAGTGAGGTCTAACCGAGGGATACGGAGACCAGAACTGTGCACAGTGCTCCGAGTGAGGTCTAACCGAGGGATAGAGAGACCAGAACTGTGCACGGTGCTCCGAGTGTGGTCTAACCGAGGTATACGGAGACCAGAACTGGGCACGGTGCTCCCAGTGTGGCCTAACCGAGGGATACAGAGACCAGAACTGTGCACAGTGCTCCGACTGAGGTCTAACCGAGGGATAGAGAGACCAGAACTGTGCACGGTGCTCCGAGTGTGGTCTAACCGAGGGATAGAGAGACCAGAACTGTGCACGGTGCTCCGAGTGAGGTCTAACCGAGGGATAGAGAGAGCAGAACTGTGCATGGTGCTCCGAGTGTGGTCTAACCGAGGGATACAGAGACCAGAACTGTGCACAGTGCTCAGAGTGTGGTCTAACCAAGGGATATTGAGGCCAGAACTGTGCACAGTGCTCCAAGTGTGTGGTCTAACCGAAGGATACAGAGAGCAGAACTGTGCACGGTGCTCCGAGTGAGGTCTAACCGAGGGATAGAGAGACCAGAACTGTGCACAGTGCTCCGAGTGTGGTCTAACCAAGGGATATTGAGGCCAGAACTGTGCACAGTGCTCCAAGTGTGTGGTCTAACCGAAGGATACAGAGAGCAGAACTGTGCACGGTGCTCCGAGTGTGGTCTAACCAAGGGATACAGAGACCACAACTGTGCACGGTGCTCCGAGTGAGGTCTAACCGAGGGATAGAGAGAGCATAACTGTGCACGGTGCTCCGAGTGTGGTCTAACCGAGGGATACAGAGACCAGAACTGTGCACGGTGCTCCGAGTGTGGTCTAACCGAGGGATACGGAGACCAGAACTGTGCACGGTGCTCCCAGTGTGGCTTAACCGAGGGATACAGAGACCAGAACTATGCACGGTGTTCCGAGTGAGGTCTAACCGAGGGATACGGAGACCAGAACTGTGCACAGTGCTCCGAGTGAGGTCTAACCGAGGGATAGAGAGAGCAGAACTGTGCACGGTGCTCCATGTGTGGTCTAACCAAGGGATATTGAGGCCAGAACTGTGCACAGTGCTCCGAGTGTGTGGTCTAACCGAAGGATACAGAGACCAGAACTGTGCACGGTGCTCCGAGTGTGGTCTAACCGAGGGATACAGAGACCAGAACTGTGCACAGTGCTCCGAGTGTGGTCTAACCGAGGGATACAGAGAGCAGAACTGAGCACGTGCTCCAAGTGAGGTCTAATCGAGGCATACAGAGAGCAGAACTGTGCACGGTGCTCCGAGTGTGGTCTAACCGAGGGATACAGAGACCAGAACTGTGCACAGTGCTCCGAGTGTGGTCTAACCAAGGGATATTGAGGCCAGAACTGTGCACAGTGCTCCAAGCGTGTGGTCTAACCGAAGGATACAGAGAGCAGAACTGTGCACGGTGCTCCGAGTGTGGTCTAACCGAGGGATACGGAGACCAGAACTGTGCACGGTGCTCCCAATGTGGCCTAACCGAGGGATACGGAGACCAGAACTGTGCACGGTGCTCCGAGTGAGGTCTAACCGAGGGATAGAGAGAGCAGAACTGTGCACGTGCTCCGACTGAGGTCTAACCGAGGGAGAGGCCAGAACTGTGCACAGTGCTCCGTGTGGTCTAACCGAGGGATAAAGAGAGCAGAACTGTGCACGTGCTCAGAGTGAGGTCTAACCGAGGGAGAGACCAGAACTGTGCACAGTGCTCCGTGTGGTCTAACCGAGGGATACAGAGACCAGAACTGTGCACAGTGCTCCATGTGGTCTAACCGAGGGATAGAGAGAGCAGAACTGTGCACGGTGCTCCGAGTGTGGTCTAACCGAGGGATACAGAGACCAGAACTGTGCACAGTGCTCCGAGTGTGGTCTAACCAAGTGATATTGAGGCCAGAACTGTGCACAGTGCTCCAAGTGTGTGGTCTAACCGAAGGATACAGAGAGCAGAACTGTGCACGGTGCTCCGAGTGTGGTCTAACCAAGGGATAGAGACCAGAACTGTGCACGGTGCTCCGAGTGAGGTCTAACCGAGGGATAGAGAGAGCAGAACTGTGCACGGTGCTCCGAGTGTGGTCTAACCGAGGGATACAGAGACCAGAACTGTGCACAGTGCTCCGAGTGTGGTCTAACCAAGGGATATTGAGGCCAGAACGGTGCACAGTGCTCCAAGTGTGTGGTCTAACCGAAGGATACAGAGAGCAGAACTGTGCACGGTGCTCCGAGTGTGGTCTAACCAAGGGATACAGAGACCAGAACTGTGCACGGTGCTCCGAGTGAAGTCTAACCGAGGGATAGAGAGAGCAGAACTGTGCACGGTGCTCCGAGTGTGGTCTAACCGAGGGATACAGAGACCAGAACTGTGCACGGTGCTCCGAGTGTGGTCTAACCGAGGGATACGGAGACCAGAACTGTGCACGGTGCTCCCAGTGTGGCCTAACCAAGGGATACAGAGACCAGAACTGTGCACGGTGCTCCGAGTGAGGTCTAACCGAGGGATACGGAGACCAGAACTGTGCACAGTGCTCCGAGTGAGGTCTAACCGAGGGATAGAGAGAGCAGAACTGTGCACGGTGCTCCGTGTGTGGTCTAACCAAGGGATATTGAGGCCAGAACTGTGCACAGTGCTCCGAGTGTGTGGTCTAACCGAAGGATACAGAGACCAGAACTGTGCACGGTGCTCCGAGTGTGGTCTAACCGAGGGATACAGAGACCAGAACTGTGCACAGTGCTCCGAGTGTGGTCTAACCGAGGGATACAGAGAGCAGAACTGTGCACGTGCTCCAAGTGAGGTCTAATCGAGGCATACAGAGAGCAGAACTGTGCACGGTGCTCCGAGTGTGGTCTAACCGAGGGATACAGAGAGCAGAACTGTGCACGGTGCTCCGAGTGAGGTCTAACCGAGGGATAGAGAGAGCAGAACTGTGCACAGTGCTCCGAGTGTGGTCTAACCGAGGGATACAGAGAGCAGAACTGTGCACGTGCTCCGAGTGAGGTCTAACCGAGGGAGAGACCAGAACTGTGCACAGTGCTCCGTGTGGTCTAACCGAGGGATACAGAGACCAGAACTGTGCACAGTGCTCCGAGTGAGGTCTAACCGAGGGATACAGAGAGCAGAACTGTGCACAGTGCTCCGAGTGTGGTCTAACCGAGGGATACAGAGAGCAGAACTGCGCACGGTGCCCCGAGTGAGGACTAACCGAGGGATAGAGAGAGCAGAACTGTGCACGGTGCACCGAGTGTGGTCTAACAAAGGGATATTGAGGCCAGAACTGTGCACAGTGCTCCGATTGTGTGGTCTAACCGAAGGATACAGAGAGCAGAATTGTGCACGGTGCTCCGAGTGTGGTCTAACCAAGGGATACAGAGACCAGAACTGTGCACGGTGCTCCGAGTGAGGTCTAACCGAGGGATAGAGAGAGCAGAACTGTGCACAGTGCTCCGTGTGGTCTAACCGAGGCATAAAGAGAGCAGAACTGTGCACGTGCTCCGAGTGAGGTCTAACCGAGGGAGAGACCAGAACTGTGCACAGTGCTCCGAGTGAGGTCTAACCGAGGGATAGAGAGAGCAGAACTGTGCACGGTGCTCCGAGTGTGGTCTAACCGAGGGATACAGAGACCAGAACTGTGCACAGTGCTCCATGTAGTCTAACCGAGGGATAGAGAGAGCAGAACTGTGCACGGTGCTCCGAGTGTGGTATAACCGAGGGATACAGAGACCAGAACTGTGCACAGTGCTCCGAGTGTGGTCTAACCAAGGGATATTGAGGCCAGAACTGTGCACAGTGCTCCAAGTGGTGTGGTCTAACCGAAGGATACAGAGAGCAGAACTGTGCACGGTGCTCCGAGTGTGGTCTAACCAAGGGATATTGAGGCCAGAACTGTGCACAGTGCTCCGAGTGAGGTCTAACCGAGGGATAGAGAGAGCAGAACTGTGCACGGTGCTCCGAGTGTGGTCTAACCGAGGGATACAGAGACCAGAACTGTGCACAGTGCTCCGAGTGTGGTCTAACCAAGGGATATTGAGGCCAGAACTGTGCACAGTGCTCCAAGTTGTGGTCTAACCGAAGGATACAGAGAGCAGAACTGTGCACGGTGCTCCGAGTGTGGTCTAACCAAGGGATACAGAGACCAGAACTGTGCACAGTGCTCCGAGTGTGGTCTAACCAAGGGATATTGAGGCCAGAACTGTGCACAGTGCTCCAAGTGTGTGGTCTAACCGAAGGATACAGAGAGCAGAACTGTGCACGGTGCTCCGAGTGTGGTCTAACCAAGGGATACAGAGACCAGAACTGTGCACGGTGCTCCGAGTGAGGTCTAACCGAGGGATAGAGAGAGCAGAACTGTGCACGGTGCTCCGAGTGTGGTCTAACCGAGGGATACAGAGACCAGAACTGTGCACGGTGCTCCGAGTGTGGTCTAACCGAGGGATATGGAGACCAGAACTGTGCACGGTGCTCCCAGTGTGGCCTAACCGAGGGATACTGAGACCAGAACTGTGCACGGTGCTCCGAGTGAGGTCTAACCGAGGGATACGGAGACCAGAACTGTGCACAGTGCTCCGAGTGAGGTCTAACCGAGGGATAGAGAGAGCAGAACTGTGCACGGTGCTCCGTGTGTGGTCTAACCAAGGGATATTGAGGCCAGAACTGTGCACAGTGCTCCGAGTGTGTGGTCTAACCGAAGGATACAGAGACCAGAACTGTGCACGGTGCTCCGACTGTGGTCTAACCGAGGGATACAGAGACCAGAACTGTGCACAGTGCTCCGAGTGTGGTCTAACCGAGGGATACAGAGAGCAGAACTGTGCACGTGCTCCAAGTGAGGTCTAATCGAGGGAGAGACCAGAACTGTGCACAGTGCTCCGTGTGGTCTAACCGAGGGATACAGAGACCAGAACTGTGCACAGTGCTCCGAGTGAGGTCTAACCGAGGGATACAGAGACCAGAACTGTGCACAGTGCTCCATGTGGTCTCACCGAGGGATAGAGAGAGCAGAACTGTGCACGGTGCTCCGAGTGTGGTCTAACCGAGGGATACAGAGACCAGAACTGTGCACAGTGCTCCGAGTGTGGTCTAACCAAGGGATATTGAGGCCAGAATTGTGCACAGTGCTCCAAGTGTGTGGTCTACCCGAAGGATACAGAGAGCAGAACTGTGCACGGTGCTCCGAGTGTGGTCTAACCAAGGGATATTGAGGCCAGAACGGTGCACAGTGCTCCGATTGTGTGGTCTAACCGAAGGATACAGAGAGCAGAACTGTGCACGGTGCTCCGAGTGTGGTCTAACCAAGGGATACAGAGACCAGAACTGTGCACAGTGCTCCGAGTGAGGTCTAACCGAGGGATAGGGAGAGCAGAACTGTGCACGGTGCTCCGAGTGTGGTCTAACCGAGGGATACAGAGACCAGAACTGTGCACAGTGCTCCGAGTGTGGTCTAACCAAGGGATATTGAGGCCAGAACTGTGCACAGTGCTCCAAGTGTGTGGTCTAACCGAAGGATACAGAGAGCAGAACTGTGCACGGTGCTCCGAGTGTGGTCTAACCAAGGGATACAGAGACCAGAACTGTGCACGGTGCTCCGAGTGAGGTCTAACCGAGGGATAGAGAGAGCAGAACTGTGCACGGTGCTCCGAGTGTGGTCTAACCGAGGGATACAGAGAGCAGAAATGTGCACGGTGCTCCGAGTGAGGTCTAACCGAGGGATAGAGAGAGCAGAACTGTGCACAGTGCTCCGAGTGTGGTCTAACCGAGGGATACAGAGAGCAGAACTGTGCACGGTGCTCCGAGTGAGGCCTAACCGAGGGATAGAGAGCAGAACTGTGCACAGTGCACAGAGTGTGGTCTAACCAAGGGATATTGAGGCCAGAACTGTGCACAGTGCTCCAAGTGTGTGGTCTAACCGAAGGATACAGAGAGCAGAACTGTGCACGGTGCTCCGAGTGAGGTCTAACCGAGGGATAGAGCAGAACTGTGCACGGTGCTCCGAGTGTGGTCTAACCGAGGGATACAGAGAGCAGAACTGTGCACGGTGCTCCGAGTGTGGTCTAACCGAGGGATACAGAGACCAGAACTGTGCACGGTGCTCCGAGTGTGGTCTAACCGATGGATACGGAGACCAGAACTGTGCACGGTGCTCCCAGTGTGGCCTAACCGAGGGATACGGAGACCAGAACTGTGCACGGTGCTCCGAGTGAGGTCTAACCGAGGGATAGAGAGAGCAGAACTGTGCACGTTCTCCGAGTGAGGTCTAACCGAGGGATAGAGCAGAACTGTGCACGGTGCTCCGAGTGTGGTCTAACCGAGGGATACAGAGACCAGAACTGTGCACGTGCTCCGAGTGTGGTCTAACCGAGGGATAGAGAGAGCAGAACTGTGCACGTGCTCAGAGTGAGGTCGAACCGAGGGAGAGACCAGAACTGTGCACAGTGCTCCGTGTGGTCTAACCGAGGGATAAAGAGAGCAGAACTGTCCACGTGCTCCGAGTGAGGTCTAACCGAGGGAGAGACCAGAACTGTGCACAGTGCTCCGAGTGAGGTCTAACCGAGGGATAGAGAGAGCAGAACTGTGCACGGTGCTCCGAGTGTGGTCTAACCGAGGGATACAGAGACCAGAACTGTGCACAGTGCTCCATGTAGTCTAACCGAGGGAAAGAGAGAGCAGAACTGTGCACAGTGCTCCGAGTGTGGTCTAACCAAGGGATATTGAGGCCAGAACTGTGCACAGTGCTCCAAGTGTGTGGTCTAACCGAAGGATACAGAGAGCAGAACTGTGCACGGTGCTCCGAGTGTGGTCTAACCAAGGGATATTGAGGCCAGAACTGTACACAGTGCTCCGAGTGAGGTCTAACCGAGGGATAGAGAGAGCAGAACTGTGCACGGTGCTCCGAGTGTGGTCTAACCGAGGGATACAGAGACCAGAACTGTGCACAGTGCTCCGAGTGTGGTCTAACCAAGGGATATTGAGGCCAGAACTGTGCACAGTGCTCCAAGTGTGTGGTCTAACCGAAGGATACAGAGAGCAGAACTGTGCACGGTGCTCCGAGTGTGGTCTAACCAAGGGATACAGAGACCAGAACTGTGCACGGTGCTCCGAGTGAGGTCTAACCGAGGGATACAGAGAGCAGAACTGTGCCCGGTGCTCCGAGTGCGGTCTAACCGAGGGATACGGAGACCAGAACTGTGCACGGTGCTCCGAGTGTGGTCTAACCGAGGGATACGGAGACCAGAACTGTGCACCGTGCTCCCAGTGTGGCCTAACCGAGGGATACGGAGACCAGAACTGTGCACGGTGCTCCGAGTGAGGTCTAACCGAGGGATAGAGAGAGCAGAACTGTGCACGTGCTCCGAGTGAGGTCTAACCGAGGGAGAGGCCAGAACTGTGCACAGTGCTCCGTGTGGTCTAACCGAGGGATAAAGAGAGCAGAACTGTGCACGTGCTCAGAGTGAGGTCTAACCGAGGGAGAGACCAGAACTGTGCACAGTGCTCCGTGTGGTCTAACCGAGGGATACAGAGACCAGAACTGTGCACAGTGCTCCATGTGGTCTAACCGAGGGATAGAGAGAGCAGAACTGTGCACGGTGCTCCGAGTGTGGTCTAACCAAGGGATACAGAGACCAGAACTGTGCACGGTGCTCCGAGTGAGGTCTAACCGAGGGATAGAGAGAGCAGAACTGTGCACGGTGCTCCGAGTGTGGTCTAACCGAGGGATACAGAGACCAGAACTGTGCACAGTGCTCCGAGTGTGGTCTAACCAAGGGATATTGAGGCCAGAACTGTGCACAGTGCTCCAAGTGTGTGGTCTAACCGAAGGATACAGAGACCAGAACTGTGCACGGTGCTCCCAGTGTGGCCTAACCAAGGGATACAGAGACCAGAACTGTGCACGGTGCTCCGAGTGAGGTCTAACCGAGGGATACGGAGACCAGAACTGTGCACAGTGCTCCGAGTGAGGTCTAACCGAGGGATAGAGAGAGCAGAACTGTGCACGGTGCTCCGTGTGTGGTCTAACCAAGGGATATTGAGGCCAGAACTGTGCACAGTGCTCCGAGTGTGTGGTCTAACCGAAGGATACAGAGACCAGAACTGTGCACGGTGCTCCGAGTGTGGTCTAACCGAGGGATACAGAGACCAGAACTGTGCACAGTGCTCCGAGTGTGGTCTAACCGAGGGATACAGAGAGCAGAACTGTGCACGTGCTCCAAGTGAGGTCTAATCGAGGCATACAGAGAGCAGAACTGTGCACGGTGCTCCGAGTGTGGTCTAACCGAGGGATACAGAGAGCAGAACTGTGCACGGTGCTCCGAGTGAGGTCTAACCGAGGGATAGAGAGAGCAGAACTGTGCACAGTGCTCCGAGTGTGGTCTAACCGAGGGATACAGAGAGCAGAACTGTGCACGTGCTCCGAGTGAGGTCTAACCGAGGGAGAGACCAGAACTGTGCACAGTGCTCCGTGTGGTCTAACCGAGGGATACAGAGACCAGAACTGTGCACAGTGCTCCGAGTGAGGTCTAACCGAGGGATACAGAGACCAGAACTGTGCACAGTGCTCCATGTGGTCTCACCGAGGGATAGAGAGAGCAGAACTGTGCACGGTGCTCCGAGTGTGGTCTAACCGAGGGATACAGAGACCAGAACTGTGCACAGTGCTCCGAGTGTGGTCTAACCAAGGGATATTGAGGCAAGAATTGTGCACAGTGCTCCAAGTGTGTGGTCTACCCGAAGGATACAGAGAGCAGAACTGTGCACGGTGCTCCGAGTGTGGTCTAACCAAGGGATATTGAGGCCAGAACTGTGCACAGTGCTCCGAGTGTGTGGTCTAACCGAAGGATACAGAGAGCAGAACTGTGCACGGTGCTCCGAGTGTGGTCTAACCAAGGGATACAGAGACCAGAACTGCGCACAGTGCTCCGAGTGAGGTCTAACCGAGGGATAGAGAGAGCAGAACTGTGCACGGTGCTCCGAGTGTGGTCTAACCGAGGGATACAGAGACCAGAACTGTGCACAGTGCTCCGAGTGTGGTCTAACCGAGGGATAGAGAGAGCAGAACTGTGCACAGTGCTCCAAGTGTGGTCTAACCAAGGGATATTGAGGCCAGAACTGTGCACAGTGCTCCAAGTGTGTGGTCTAACCGAAGGATACAGAGAGCAGAACTGTGCACGGTGCTCCGAGTGTGGTCTAACCAAGGGATACAGAGACCAGAACTGTGCACGGTGCTCCGAGTGAGGTCTAACCGAGGGATAGAGAGAGCAGAACTGTGCACAGTGCTCCGAGTGTGGTCTAACCGAGGGATACAGAGAGCAGAACTGTGCACAGTGCTCCGAGTGTGGTCTAACCGAGGGATACAGAGAGCAGAACTGCGCACGGTGCCCCGAGTGAGGACTAACCGAGGGATAGAGAGAGCAGAACTGTGCACGGTGCACCGAGTGTGGTCTAACAAAGGGATATTGAGGCCAGAACTGTGCACAGTGCTCCGATTGTGTGGTCTAACCGAAGGATACAGAGAGCAGAATTGTGCACGGTGCTCCGAGTGTGGTCTAACCAAGGGATACAGAGACCAGAACTGTGCACGGTGCTCCGAGTGAGGTCTAACCGAGGGATAGAGAGAGCAGAACTGTGCACAGTGCTCCGTGTGGTCTAACCGAGGCATAAAGAGAGCAGAACTGTGCACGTGCTCCGAGTGAGGTCTAACCGAGGGAGAGACCAGAACTGTGCACAGTGCTCCGAGTGAGGTCTAACCGAGGGATAGAGAGAGCAGAACTGTGCACGGTGCTCCGAGTGTGGTCTAACCGAGGGATACAGAGACCAGAACTGTGCACAGTGCTCCATGTAGTCTAACCGAGGGATAGAGAGAGCAGAACTGTGCACGGTGCTCCGAGTGTGGTCTAACCGAGGGATACAGAGACCAGAACTGTGCACAGTGCTCCGAGTGTGGTCTAACCAAGGGATATTGAGGCCAGAACTGTGCACAGTGCTCCAAGTGGTGTGGTCTAACCGAAGGATACAGAGAGCAGAACTGTGCACGGTGCTCCGAGTGTGGTCTAACCAAGGGATATTGAGGCCAGAACTGTGCACAGTGCTCCGAGTGAGGTCTAACCGAGGGATAGAGAGAGCAGAACTGTGCACGGTGCTCCGAGTGTGGTCTAACCGAGGGATACAGAGACCAGAACTGTGCACAGTGCTCCGAGTGTGGTCTAACCAAGGGATATTGAGGCCAGAACTGTGCACAGTGCTCCAAGTTGTGGTCTAACCGAAGGATACAGAGAGCAGAACTGTGCACGGTGCTCCGAGTGTGGTCTAACCAAGGGATACAGAGACCAGAACTGTGCACAGTGCTCCGAGTGTGGTCTAACCAAGGGATATTGAGGCCAGAACTGTGCACAGTGCTCCAAGTGTGTGGTCTAACCGAAGGATACAGAGAGCAGAACTGTGCACGGTGCTCCGAGTGTGGTCTAACCAAGGGATACAGAGACCAGAACTGTGCACGGTGCTCCGAGTGAGGTCTAACCGAGGGATAGAGAGAGCAGAACTGTGCACGGTGCTCCGAGTGTGGTCTAACCGAGGGATACAGAGACCAGAACTGTGCACGGTGCTCCGAGTGTGGTCTAACCGAGGGATATGGAGACCAGAACTGTGCACGGTGCTCCCAGTGTGGCCTAACCGAGGGATACTGAGACCAGAACTGTGCACGGTGCTCCGAGTGAGGTCTAACCGAGGGATACGGAGACCAGAACTGTGCACAGTGCTCCGAGTGAGGTCTAACCGAGGGATAGAGAGAGCAGAACTGTGCACGGTGCTCCGTGTGTGGTCTAACCAAGGGATATTGAGGCCAGAACTGTGCACAGTGCTCCGAGTGTGTGGTCTAACCGAAGGATACAGAGACCAGAACTGTGCACGGTGCTCCGACTGTGGTCTAACCGAGGGATACAGAGAGCAGAACTGTGCACGTGCTCCAAGTGAGGTCTAATCGAGGGAGAGACCAGAACTGTGCACAGTGCTCCGTGTGGTCTAACCGAGGGATACAGAGACCAGAACTGTGCACAGTGCTCCGAGTGAGGTCTAACCGAGGGATACAGAGACCAGAACTGTGCACAGTGCTCCATGTGGTCTCACCGAGGGATAGAGAGAGCAGAACTGTGCACGGTGCTCCGAGTGTGGTCTAACCGAGGGATACAGAGACCAGAACTGTGCACAGTGCTCCGAGTGTGGTCTAACCAAGGGATATTGAGGCCAGAATTGTGCACAGTGCTCCAAGTGTGTGGTCTACCCGAAGGATACAGAGAGCAGAACTGTGCACGGTGCTCCGAGTGTGGTCTAACCAAGGGATATTGAGGCCAGAACGGTGCACAGTGCTCCGATTGTGTGGTCTAACCGAAGGATACAGAGAGCAGAACTGTGCACGGTGCTCCGAGTGTGGTCTAACCAAGGGATACAGAGACCAGAACTGTGCACAGTGCTCCGAGTGAGGTCTAACCGAGGGATAGGGAGAGCAGAACTGTGCACGGTGCTCCGAGTGTGGTCTAACCGAGGGATACAGAGACCAGAACTGTGCACAGTGCTCCGAGTGTGGTCTAACCAAGGGATATTGAGGCCAGAACTGTGCACAGTGCTCCAAGTGTGTGGTCTAACCGAAGGATACAGAGAGCAGAACTGTGCACGGTGCTCCGAGTGTGGTCTAACCAAGGGATACAGAGACCAGAACTGTGCACGGTGCTCCGAGTGAGGTCTAACCGAGGGATAGAGAGAGCAGAACTGTGCACGGTGCTCCGAGTGTGGTCTAACCGAGGGATACAGAGAGCAGAAATGTGCACGGTGCTCCGAGTGAGGTCTAACCGAGGGATAGAGAGAGCAGAACTGTGCACAGTGCTCCGAGTGTGGTCTAACCGAGGGATACAGAGAGCAGAACTGTGCACGGTGCTCCGAGTGAGGCCTAACCGAGGGATAGAGAGCAGAACTGTGCACAGTGCACAGAGTGTGGTCTAACCAAGGGATATTGAGGCCAGAACTGTGCACAGTGCTCCAAGTGTGTGGTCTAACCGAAGGATACAGAGAGCAGAACTGTGCACGGTGCTCCGAGTGAGGTCTAACCGAGGGATAGAGCAGAACTGTGCACGGTGCTCCGAGTGTGGTCTAACCGAGGGATACAGAGAGCAGAACTGTGCACGGTGCTCCGAGTGTGGTCTAACCGAGGGATACAGAGACCAGAACTGTGCACGGTGCTCCGAGTGTGGTCTAACCGATGGATACGGAGACCAGAACTGTGCACGGTGCTCCCAGTGTGGCCTAACCGAGGGATACGGAGACCAGAACTGTGCACGGTGCTCCGAGTGAGGTCTAACCGAGGGATAGAGAGAGCAGAACTGTGCACGTTCTCCGAGTGAGGTCTAACCGAGGGATAGAGCAGAACTGTGCACGGTGCTCCGAGTGTGGTCTAACCGAGGGATACAGAGACCAGAACTGTGCACGTGCTCCGAGTGTGGTCTAACCGAGGGATAGAGAGAGCAGAACTGTGCACGTGCTCAGAGTGAGGTCGAACCGAGGGAGAGACCAGAACTGTGCACAGTGCTCCGTGTGGTCTAACCGAGGGATAAAGAGAGCAGAACTGTCCACGTGCTCCGAGTGAGGTCTAACCGAGGGAGAGACCAGAACTGTGCACAGTGCTCCGAGTGAGGTCTAACCGAGGGATAGAGAGAGCAGAACTGTGCACGGTGCTCCGAGTGTGGTCTAACCGAGGGATACAGAGACCAGAACTGTGCACAGTGCTCCATGTAGTCTAACCGAGGGATAGAGAGAGCAGAACTGTGCACGGTGCTCCGAGTGTGGTCTAACCGAGGGATACAGAGACCAGAACTGTGCACAGTGCTCCGAGTGTGGTCTAACCAAGGGATATTGAGGCCAGAACTGTGCACAGTGCTCCAAGTGTGTGGTCTAACCGAAGGATACAGAGAGCAGAACTGTGCACGGTGCTCCGAGTGTGGTCTAACCAAGGGATATTGAGGCCAGAACTGTGCACAGTGCTCCGAGTGAGGTCTAACCGAGGGATAGAGAGAGCAGAACTGTGCACGGTGCTCCGAGTGTGGTCTAACCGAGGGATACAGAGACCAGAACTGTGCACAGTGCTCCGAGTGTGGTCTAACCAAGGGATATTGAGGCCAGAACTGTGCACAGTGCTCCAAGTGTGTGGTCTAACCGAAGGATACAGAGAGCAGAACTGTGCACGGTGCTCCGAGTGTGGTCTAACCAAGGGATACAGAGACCAGAACTGTGCACGGTGCTCCGAGTGAGGTCTAACCGAGGGATACAGAGAGCAGAACTGTGCCCGGTGCTCCGAGTGCGGTCTAACCGAGGGATACGGAGACCAGAACTGTGCACTGTGCTCCGAGTGTGGTCTAACCGAGGGATACGGAGACAAGAACTGTGCACCGTGCTCCCAGTGTGGCCTAACCGAGGGATACGGAGACCAGAACTGTGCACGGTGCTCCGAGTGAGGTCTAACCGAGGGATAGAGAGAGCAGAACTGTGCACGTGCTCCGAGTGAGGTCTAACCGAGGGAGAGGCCAGAACTGTGCACAGTGCTCCGTGTGGTCTAACCGAGGGATAAAGAGAGCAGAACTGTGCACGTGCTCAGAGTGAGGTCTAACCGAGGGAGAGACCAGAACTGTGCACAGTGCTCCGTGTGGTCTAACCGAGGGATACAGAGACCAGAACTGTGCACAGTGCTCCATGTGGTCTAACCGAGGGATAGAGAGAGCAGAACTGTGCACGGTGCTCCGAGTGTGGTCTAACCAAGGGATACAGAGACCAGAACTGTGCACGGTGCTCCGAGTGAGGTCTAACCGAGGGATAGAGAGAGCAGAACTGTGCACGGTGCTCCGAGTGTGGTCTAACCGAGGGATACAGAGACCAGAACTGTGCACAGTGCTCCGAGTGTGGTCTAACCAAGGGATATTGAGGCCAGAACTGTGCACAGTGCTCCAAGTGTGTGGTCTAACCGAAGGATACAGAGAGCAGAACTGTGCACGGTGCTCCGAGTGTGGTCTAACCAAGGGATACAGAGACCAGAACTGTGCACGGTGCTCCGAGTGAGGTCTAACCGAGGGATAGAGAGAGCAGAACTGTGCAGGGTGCTCCGAGTGTGGTCTAACCGAGGGATACAGAGACCAGAACTGTGCACGGTGCTCCGAGTGTGGTCTAACCGAGGGATACGGAGACCAGAACTGTGCACGGTGCTCCCAGTGTGGCCTAACCGAGGGATACTGAGACCAGAACTGTGCACAGTGCTCCGAGTGAGGTCTAACCGAGGGATAGAGAGAGCAGAACTGTGCACGGTGCTCCGTGTGTGGTCTAACCAAGGGATATTGAGGCCAGAACTGTGCACAGTGCTCCGAGTGTGTGGTCTAACCGAAGGATACAGAGACCAGAACTGTGCACGGTGCTCCGAGTGTGGTCTAACCGAGGGATACAGAGACCAGAACTGTGCACAGTGCTCCGAGTGTGGTCTAACCGAGGGATACAGAGAGCAGAACTGTGCACGTGCTCCAAGTGAGGTCTAATCGAGGCATACAGAGAGCAGAACTGTGCACGGTGCTCCGAGTGAGGTCTAACCGAGGGATAGAGAGAGCAGAACTGTGCACAGTGCTCCGAGTGTGGTCTAACCGAGGGATAGAGAGAGCAGAACTGTGCACGTGCTCCGAGTGAGGTCTAACCGAGGGAGAGACCAGAACTGTGCACAGTGCTCCGTGTGGTCTAACCGAGGGATACAGAGACCAGAACTGTGCACAGTGCTCCGAGTGAGGTCTAACCGAGGGATACAGAGACCAGAACTGTGCACAGTGCTCCATGTGGTCTCACCGAGGGATAGAGAGAGCAGAACTGTGCACGGTGCTCCGAGTGTGGTCTAACCGAGGGATACAGAGACCAGAACTGTGCACAGTGCTCCGAGTGTGGTCTAACCAAGGGATATTGAGGCCAGAATTGTGCACAGTGCTCCAAGTGTGTGGTCTACCCGAAGGATACAGAGAGCAGAACTGTGCACGGTGCTCCGAGTGTGGTCTAACCAAGGGATATTGAGGCCAGAACTGTGCACAGTGCTCCGAGTGTGTGGTCTAACCGAAGGATACAGAGAGCAGAACTGTGCACGGTGCTCAGAGAGTGGTCTAACCAAGGGATACAGAGACCAGAACAGTGCACAGTGCTCCGAGTGAGGTCTAACCGAGGGATAGAGAGAGCAGAACAGTGCACGGTGCTCCGAGTGTGGTCTAACCGAGGGATACAGAGACCAGAACTGTGCACAGTGCTCCGAGTGTGGTCTAACCAAGGGATATTGAGGCCAGAACTGTGCACAGTGCTCCAAGTGTGTGGTCTAACCGAAGGATACAGAGAGCAGAACTGTGCACGGTGCTCCGAGTGTATTCTAACCAAGGGATACAGAGACCAGAACTGTGCACGGTGCTCCGAGTGAGGTCTAACCGAGGGATAGAGAGAGCAGAACTGTGCACAGTGCTCCGAGTGTGGTCTAACCGAGGGATACAGAGAGCAGAAATGTGCACGGTGCTCCGAGTGAGGTCTAACCGAGGGATAGAGAGAGCAGAACTGTGCACAGTGCTCCGAGTGTGGTCTAACCGAGGGATACAGAGAGCAGAACTGTGCACGGTGCTCCGAGTGAGGCCTAACCGAGGGATAGACCAGAACTGTGCACAGTGCTCCGAGTGAGGTCTAACCGAGGGATAGAGAGAGCAGAACTGTGCACGGTGCTCCGAGTGTGGTCTAACCGAGGGATACAGAGACCAGAACTGTGCACAGTGCTCCATGTAGTCTAACCGAGGGATAGAGAGAGCAGAACTGTGCACGGTGCTCCGAGTGTGGTCTAACCGAGGGATACAGAGACCAGAACTGTGCACGGTGCTCCGAGTGAGGTCTAACCGAGGGATACAGAGAGCAGAACTGTGCCCGGTGCTCCGAGTGCGGTCTAACCGAGGGATACGGAGACCAGAACTGTGCACGGTGCTCCGAGTGTGGTCTAACCGAGGGATACGGAGACCAGAACTGTGCACCGTGCTCCCAGTGTGGCCTAACCGAGGGATACGGAGACCAGAACTGTGCACGGTGCTCCGAGTGAGGTCTAACCGAGGGATAGAGAGAGCAGAACTGTGCACGTGCTCCGAGTGAGGTCTAACCGAGGGAGAGGCCAGAACTGTGCACAGTGCTCCGTGTGGTCTAACCGAGGGATAAAGAGAGCAGAACTGTGCACGTGCTCAGAGTGAGGTCTAACCGAGGGAGAGACCAGAACTGTGCACAGTGCTCCGTGTGGTCTAACCGAGGGATACAGAGACCAGAACTGTGCACAGTGCTCCATGTGGTCTAACTGAGGGATAGAGAGAGCAGAACTGTGCACGGTGCTCCGAGTGTGGTCTAACCAAGGGATACAGAGACCAGAACTGTGCACGGTGCTCCGAGTGAGGTCTAACCGAGGGATAGAGAGAGCAGAACTGTGCACGGTGCTCCGAGTGTGGTCTAACCGAGGGATACAGAGACCAGAACTGTGCACAGTGCTCCGAGTGTGGTCTAACCAAGGGATATTGAGGCCAGAACTGTGCACAGTGCTCCAAGTGTGTGGTCTAACCGAAGGATAGAGAGAGCAGAACTGTGCAGGGTGCTCCGAGTGTGGTCTAACCGAGGGATACAGAGACCAGAACTGTGCACGGTGCTCCGAGTGTGGTCTAACCGAGGGATACGGAGACCAGAACTGTGCACGGTGCTCCCAGTGTGGCCTAACCGAGGGATACTGAGACCAGAACTGTGCACAGTGCTCAGAGTGAAGTCTAACCGAGGGATAGAGAGAGCAGAACTGTGCACGGTGCTCCGTGTGTGGTCTAACCAAGGGATATTGAGGCCAGAACTGTGCACAGTGCTCCGAGTGTGTGGTCTAACCGAAGGTTACAGAGACCAGAACTGTGCACGGTGCTCCGAGTGTGGTCTAACCGAGGGATACAGAGACCAGAACTGTGCACAGTGCTCCGAGTGTGGTCTAACCGAGGGATACAGAGAGCAGAACTGTGCACGTGCTCCAAGTGAGGTCTAATCGAGGCATACAGAGAGCAGAACTGTGCACGGTGCTCCGAGTGAGGTCTAACCGAGGGATAGAGAGAGCAGAACTGTGCACAGTGCTCCGAGTGTGGTCTAACCGAGGGATACAGAGAGCAGAACTGTGCACGTGCTCCGAGTGAGGTCTAACCGAGGGAGAGACCAGAACTGTGCACAGTGCTCCGTGTGGTCTAACCGAGGGATACAGAGACCAGAACTGTGCACAGTGCTCCGAGTGTGGTCTAACCGAGGGATACGGAGACCAGAACTGTGCACCGTGCTCCCAGTGTGGCCTAACCGAGGGATACGGAGACCAGAACTGTGCACGGTGCTCCGAGTGAGGTCTAACCGAGGGATAGAGAGAGCAGAACTGTGCACGTGCTCCGAGTGAGGTCTAACCGAGGGAGAGGCCAGAACTGTGCACAGTGCTCCGTGTGGTCTAACCGAGGGATAAAGAGAGCAGAACTGTGCACGTGCTCAGAGTGAGGTCTAACCGAGGGAGAGACCAGAACTGTGCACAGTGCTCCGTGTGGTCTAACCGAGGGATACAGAGACCAGAACTGCGCACAGTGCTCCATGTGGTCTAACCGAGGGATAGAGAGAGCAGAACTGTGCACGGTGCTCCGAGTGTGGTCTAACCAAGGGATACAGAGAGCAGAACTGTGCACGGTGCTCCGAGTGAGGTCTAACCGAGGGATAGAGAGAGCAGAACTGTGCACGGTGCTCCGAGTGTGGTCTAACCGAGGGATACAGAGACCAGAACTGTGCACAGTGCTCCGAGTGTGGTCTAACCAAGGGATATTGAGGCCAGAACTGTGCACAGTGCTCCAAGTGTGTGGTCTAACCGAAGGATACAGAAAGCAGAACTGTGCACGGTGCTCCGAGTGTGGTCTAACCAAGGGATACAGAGACCAGAACTGTGCACGGTGCTCCGAGTGAGGTCTAACCGAGGGATAGAGAGAGCAGAACTGTGCAGGGTGCTCCGAGTGTGGTCTAACCGAGGGATACAGAGACCAGAACTGTGCACGGTGCTCCGAGTGTGGTCTAACCGAGGGATACGGAGACCAGAACTGTGCACGGTGCTCCCAGTGTGGCCTAACCGAGGGATACTGAGACCAGAACTGTGCACAGTGCTCAGAGTGAGGTCTAACCGAGGGATAGAGAGAGCAGAACTGTGCACGGTGCTCCGTGTGTGGTCTAACCAAGGGATATTGAGGCCAGAACTGTGCACAGTGCTCCGAGTGTGGTCTAACCGAGGGATACAGAGACCAGAACTGTGCACAGTGCTCCGAGTGTGGTCTAACCGAGGGATACAGAGAGCAGAACTGTGCACGTGCTCCAAGTGAGATCTAATCGAGGCATACAGAGAGCAGAACTGTGCACGGTGCTCCGAGTGAGGTCTAACCGAGGGATAGAGAGAGCAGAACTGTGCACAGTGCTCCGAGTGTGGTCTAACCGAGGGATACAGAGACCAGAACTGTGCACAGTGCTCAGAGTGTGGTCTAACCAAGGGATATTGAGGCCAGAACTGTGCACAGTGCTCCAAGTGTGTGGTCTAACCGAAGGATACAGAGAGCAGAACTGTGCACGGTGCTCCGAGTGTGGTCTAACCAAGGGATACAGAGACCAGAACTGTGCACGGTGCTCCGAGTGAGGTCTAACCGAGGGATAGAGAGAGCAGAACTGTGCACGGTGCTCCGAGTGTGGTCTAACCGAGGGATACAGAGAGCAGAAATGTGCACGGTGCTCCGAGTGAGGTCTAACCGAGGGATAGAGAGAGCAGAACTGTGCACAGTGCTCCGAGTGTGGTCTAACCGAGGGATACAGAGAGCAGAACTGTGCACGGTGCTCCGAGTGAGGCCTAACCGAGGGATAGAGAGAGCAGAACTGTGCACAGTGCTCCGAGTGTGGTCTAACAAAGGGATATTGAGGCCAGAACTGTGCAGAGTGCTCCGAGTGTGTGGTCTAACCGAAGGATACAGAGAGCAGAATTGTGCACGGTGCTCCGAGTGTGGTCTAACCAAGGGATACAGAGACCAGAACTGTGCACGGTGCTCCGAGTGAGGTCTAACCGAGGGATAGAGAGAGCAGAACTGTGCACGGTGCTCCGAGTGTGGTCTAACCGAGGGATACAGAGACCAGAACTGTGCACAGTGCTCAGAGTGTGGTCTAACCAAGGGATATTGAGGCCAGAACTGTGCACAGTGCTCCAAGTGTGTGGTCTAACCGAAGGATACAGAGAGCAGAACTGTGCACGGTGCTCCGAGTGATGTCTAACCGAGGGATAGAGAGACCAGAACTGTGCACAGTGCTCCGAGTGTGGTCCAACCAAGGGATATTGAGGCCAGAACTGTGCACAGTGCTCCAAGTGTGTGGTCTAACCGAGGGATAGAGAGAGCAGAACTGTGCACGGTGCTCCGTGTGTGGTCAAACCAAGGGATATTGAGGCCAGAACTGTGCACAGTGCTCCGAGTGTGTGGTCTAACCGAAGGATACAGAGACCAGAACTGTGCACGGTGCTCCGAGTGTGGTCTAACCGAGGGATACAGAGACCAGAACTGTGCACAGTGCTCCGAGTGTGGTCTAACCGAGGGATACAGAGAGCAGAACTGTGCACGTGCTCCAAGTGAGGTCTAATCGAAGCATACAGAGAGCAGAACTGTGCACGGTGCTCCGAGTGAGGTCTAACCGAGGGATACGGAGACCAGAACTGTGCACAGTGCTCCGAGTGAGGTCTAACCGAGGGATAGAGAGAGCAGAACTGTGCACGGTGCTCCGTGTGTGGTCTAACCAAGGAATATTGAGGCCAGAACTGTGCACAGTGCTCCGAGTGTGTGGTCTAACCGAAGGATACAGAGACCAGAACTGTGCACGGTGCTCCGAGTGTGGTCTAACCGAGGGATACAGAGACCAGAACTGTGCACAGTGCTCCGAGTGTGGTCTAACCGAGGGATACAGAGAGCAGAACTGTGCACGTGCTCCAAGTGAGGTCTAATCGAGGCATACAGAGAGCAGAACTGTGCACGGTGCTCCGAGTGTGGTCTAACCGAGGGATACAGAGAGCAGAACTGTGCACGGTGCTCCGAGTGAGGTCTAACCGAGGGATAGAGGGAGCAGAACTGTGCACAGTGCTCCGAGTGTGGTCTAACCGAGGGATACAGAGAGCAGAACTGTGCACGTGCTCCGAGTGAGGTCTAACCGAGGGAGAGACCAGAACTGTGCACAGTGCTCCATGTGGTCTCACCGAGGGATAGAGAGAGCAGAACTGTGCACGGTGCTCCGAGTGTGGTCTAACCGAGGGATACAGAGACCAGAACTGTGCACAGTGCTCCGAGTGTGGTCTAACCAAGGGATATTGAGGCCAGAATTGTGCACAGTGCTCCAAGTGTGTGGTCTACCCGAAGGATACAGAGAGCAGAACTGTGCACGGTGCTCCGAGTGTGGTCTAACCAAGGGATATTGAGGCCAGAACTGTGCACAGTGCTCCGAGTGTGTGGTCTAACCGAAGGATACAGAGAGCAGAACTGTGCACGGTGCTCCGAGTGTGGTCTAACCAAGGGATACAGAGACCAGAACTGTGCACAGTGCTCCGAGTGAGGTCTAACCGAGGGATAGAGAGAGCAGAACTGTGCACGGTGCTCCGAGTGTGGTCTAACCGAGGGATACAGAGACCAGAACTGTGCACAGTGCTCCGAGTGTGGTCTAACCAAGGGATATTGAGGCCAGAACTGTGCACAGTGCTCCAAGTGTGTGGTCTAACCGAAGGATACAGAGAGCAGAACTGTGCACGGTGCTCCGAGTGTGGTCTAACCAAGGGATACAGAGACCAGAACTGTGCACGGTGCTCCGAGTGAGGTCTAACCGAGGGATAGAGAGAGCAGAACTGTGCACGGTGCTCCGAGTGTGGTGTAACCGAGGGATACAGAGAGCAGAAATGTGCACGGTGCTCCGAGTGAGGTCTAACCGAGGGATAGAGAGAGCAGAACTGTGCACAGTGCTCCGAGTGTGGTCTAACCGAGGGATACAGAGAGCAGAACTGTGCACAGTGCTCAGAGTGTGTGGTCTAACCGAAGGATACAGAGAGCAGCATTGTGCACGGTGCTCCGAGTGTGGTCTAACTAAGGGATACAGAGACCAGAACTGTGCACGGTGCTCCGAGTGAGGTCTAACCGAGGGATAGAGAGAGCAGAACTGTGCACGGTGCTCCGAGTGTGGTCTAACCGAGGGATACAGAGACCAGAACTGTGCACAGTGCTCAGAGTGTGGTCTAACCAAGGGATATTGAGGCCAGAACTGTGCACAGTGCTCCGAGTGTGTGGTCTAACCGAAGGATACAGAGAGCAGAACTGTGCACGGTGCTCCGAGTGTGGTCTAACCAAGGGATACAGAGACCAGAACTGTGCACGGTGCTCCGAGTGTGGTCTAACCGAGGGATACAGAGACCAGAACTGTGCACGGTGCTCCGAGTGTGGTCTAACCGAGGGATACGGAGACCAGAACTGTGCACGGTGCTCCCAGTGTGGCCTAACCAAGGGATACAGAGACCAGAACTATGCACGGTGCTCCGAGTGAGGTCTAACCGAGGGATACGGAGACCAGAACTGTGCACAGTGCTCCGAGTGAGGTCTAACCGAGGGATAGAGAGAGCAGAACTGTGCACGGTGCTCCATGTGTTGTCTAACCAAGGGATATTGAGGCCAGAACTGTGCACAGTGCTCCGAGTGTGTGGTCTAACCGAAGGATACAGAGACCAGAACTGTACACGGTGCTCCGAGTGTGGTCTAACCGAGGGATACAGAGACCAGAACTGTGCACAGTGCTCCGAGTGTGGTCTAACCGAGGGATACAGAGAGCAGAACTGTGCACGTGCTCCAAGTGAGGTCTAATCGAGGCATACAGAGAGCAGAACTGTGCACGGTGCTCCGAGTGTGGTCTAACCGAGGGATACAGAGAGCAGAACTGTGCACGGTGCCCCGAGTGAGGTCTAACCGAGGGATAGAGAGAGCAGAACTGTGCGCAGTGCTCAGAGTGCGGTCTAACCGAGGGATACAGAGAGCAGAACTGTGCACGTGCTCCGAGTGAGGTCTAACCGAGGGATACAGAGACCAGAACTGTGCACAGTGCTCCATGTGGTCTCACCGAGGGATAGAGAGAGCAGAACTGTGCACGGTGCTCCGAGTGTGGTCTAACCAAGGGATATTGAGGCCAGAACTGTGCACAGTGCTCCGAGTGTGTGGTCTAACCGAAGGATACAGAGAGCAGAACTGTGCACGGTGCTCCGAGTGTGGTCTAACCAAGGGATACAGAGACCAGAACTGTGCACAGTGCTCCGAGTGAGGTCTAACCGAGGGATAGAGAGAGCAGAACTGTGCACGGTGCTCCGAGTGTGGTCTAACCGAGGGATACAGAGACCAGAACTGTGCACAGTGCTCCGAGTGTGGTCTAACCAAGGGATATTGAGGCCAGAACTGTGCACAGTGCTCCAAGTGTGTGGTCTAACCGAAGGATACAGAGAGCAGAACTGTGCACGGTGCTCCGAGTGTGGTCTAACCAAGGGATACAGAGACCAGAACTGTGCACGGTGCTCCGAGTGAGGTCTAACCGAGGGATAGAGAGAGCAGAACTGTGCACGGTGCTCCGAGTGTGGTCTAACCGAGGGATACAGAGAGCAGAAATGTGCACGGTGCTCCGAGTGAGGTCTAACCGAGGGATAGAGAGAGCAGAACTGTGCACAGTGCTCCGAGTGTGGTCTAACCGAGGGATACAGAGAGCAGAACTGTGCACGGTGCTCCGAGTGAGGCCTAACCGAGGGATAGAGAGAGCAGAACTGTGCACAGTGCTCCGAGTGTGGACTAACAAAGGGATATTGAGGCCAGAACTGTGCACAGTGCTCCGAGTGTGTGGTCTAACCGAAGGATACAGAGAGCAGAATTGTGCACGGTGCTCCGAGTGTGGTCTAACCAAGGGATACAGAGACCAGAACTGTGCACGGTGCTCCGAGTGAGGTCTAACCGAGGGATAGAGAGAGCAGAACTGTGCACGGTGCTCCGAGTGTGGTCTAACCGAGGGATACAGAGACCAGAACTGTGCACAGTGCTCAGAGTGTGGTCTAACCAAGGGATATTGAGGCCAGAACTGTGCACAGTGCTCCAAGTGTGTGGTCTAACCGAAGGATACAGAGAGCAGAACTGTGCACGGTGCTCAGAGTGTGGTCTAACCAAGGGATACAGAGACCAGAACTGTGCACGGTGCTCCGAGTGAGGTCTAACCGAGGGATAGAGAGAGCAGAACTGTGCACGGTGCTCCGAGTGTGGTCTAACCGAGGGATACAGAGAGCAGAAATGTGCACGGTGCTCCGAGTGAGGTCTAACCGAGGGATAGAGAGAGCAGAACTGTGCACAGTGCTCCGAGTGTGGTCTAACCGAGGGATACAGAGGGCTGAACTGTGCACGGTGCTCCGAGTGAGGCCTAACCGAGGGATAGAGAGAGCAGAACTGTGCACAGTGCACCGAGTGTGGTCTAACAAAGGGATATTGAGGCCAGAACTGTGCACAGTGCTCCGAGTGTGTGGTCTAACCGAAGGATACAGAGAGCAGAATTGTGCACGGTGCTCCGAGTGTGGTCTAACCAAGGGATACAGAGACCAGAACTGTGCACGGTGCTCCGAGTGAGGTCTAACCGAGGGATAGAGAGAGCAGAACTGTGCACGGTGCTCCGAGTGTGGTCTAACCGAGGGATACAGAGACCAGAACTGTGCACAGTGCTCAGAGTGTGGTCTAACCAAGGGATATTGAGGCCAGAACTGTGCACAGTGCTCCAAGTGTGTGGTCTAACCGAAGGATACAGAGAGCAGAACTGTGCACGGTGCTCCGAGTGAGGTCTAACCGAGGGATAGAGCAGAACTGTGCACGGTGCTCCGAGTGTGGTCTAACCGAGGGATACAGAGACCAGAACTGTGCACGTGCTCAGAGTGTGGTCAAACTGAGGGATACGGAGACCAGAACTGTGCACGTGCTCCGAGTGAGGTCTAACCGAGGGAGAGACCAGAACTGTGCACAGTGCTCCGTGTGGTCTAACCGAGGGATACAGAGACCAGAACTGTGCACAGTGCTCCGAGTGAGGTCTAACCGAGGGATACAGAGACCAGAACTGTGCACAGTGCTCCATGTGGTCTAACCGAGGGATAGAGAGAGCAGAACTGTGCACGGTGCTCCGACTGTGGTCTAACCGAGGGATACAGAGACCAGAACTGTGCACAGAGCTCAGAGTGTGGTCTAACCAAGGGATATTGAGGCCAGAACTGTGCACAGTGCTCCGAGTGTGTGGTCCAACCGAAGGATACAGAGAGCAGAACTGTGCACGGTGCTCCGAGTGTGGTCTAACCAAGGGATACAGAGACCAGAACTGTGCACGGTGCTCCGAGTGAGGTCTAACCGAGGGATAGAGAGAGCAGAACTGTGCATGGTGCTCCGAGTGTGGTCTAACGGAGGGATACAGAGACCAGAACTGTGCACGGTGCTCCGAGTGTGGTCTAACCGAGGGATACGGAGACCAGAACTGTGCACGGTGCTCCGAGTGAGGTCTAACTGAGGGATAGAGAGAGCAGAACTGTGCACGGTGCTCCGAGTGTGGTCTCACCGAGGGATACAGAGACCAGAACTGTGCACAGTGCTCCGAGTGTGGTCTAACCAAAGGATATTGAGGCCAGAACTGTGCACAGTGCTCCAAGTGTGTGGTCTAACCGAAGGTTACAGAGAGCAGAACTGTGCACGGTGCTCCGAGTGTGGTCTAACCAAGGGATACAGAGACCAGAACTGTGCACGGTGCTCCGAGTGAGGTCTAACCGAGGGATAGAGAGAGCAGAACTGTGCATGGTGCTCCGAGTGTGGTCTAACGGAGGGATACAGAGACCAGAACTGTGCACGGTGCTCCGAGTGTGGTCTAACCGAGGGATACGGAGACCAGAACTGTGCACGGTGCTCCCAGTGTGGCCTAACCGAGGGATACGGAGACCAGAACTGTGCACGGTGCTCCGAGTGAGGTCTAACCGAGGGATAGAGAGAGCAGAACTGTGCACGTGCTCCGAGTGAGGTCTAACCGAGGGAGAGACCAGAACTGTGCACAGTGCTCCGTGTGGTCTAACCGCGGGATACAGAGACCAGAACTGTGCACAGTGCTCCGAGTGAGGTCTAACCGAGGGATACAGAGACAAGAACTGTGCACAGTGCTCCATGTGGTCTAACCGAGGGATAGAGAGAGCAGAACTGTGCACGGTGCTCCGAGTGTGGACTAACCGAGGGATACAGAGACCAGAACTGTGCACAGTGCTCCGAGTGTGGTCTAACCAAGGGATATTGAGGCCAGAACTGTGCACAGTGCTCCAAGTGTGTGGTCTAACCGAAGGATACAGAGAGCAGAACTGTGCACGGTGCTCCGAGTGTGGTCTAACCAAGGGATATTGAGGCCAGAACTGTGCACAGTGCTCCGAGTGTATGGTCTAACCGAAGGATACAGAGAGCAGAACTGTGCACGGTGCTCCGAGTGTGGTCTAACCAAGGGATACAGAGACCAGAACTGTGCACGGTGCTCCGAGTGAGGTCTAACCAAGGGATAGAGAGAGCAGAACTGTGCACGGTGCTCCGAGTGTGGTCTAACCAAGGGATACAGAGACCAGAACTGTGCACGGTGCTCCGAGTGAGGTCTAACCGAGGGAGAGACCAGAACTGTGCACAGTGCTCCGAGTGAGGTCTAACCAAGGGATACAGAGACCAGAACTGTGCACAGTGCTCCGAGTGTGGTCTAACCAAGGATATTGAGGCCAGAACTGTGCACAGTGCTCCAAGTGTATGGTCTAACCGAAGGATACAGAGAGCAGAACTGTGCACGGTGCTCCGAGTGTGGTCTAACCGAGGGGTAGAGAGAACAGAACTTTGCACGTGCTCCGAGTGAGGTCTAACCGAGGGAGAGACCAGAACTGTGCACAGTGCTCCGTGTGGTCTAACCGAGGGATAGAGAGAGCAGAACTGTGCACGTGCTCCGAGTGAGGTCTAACCGAGGGAGAGACCAGAACTGTGCACAGTGCTCCGTGTGGTCTAACCGAGGGATACAGAGACCAGAACTGTGCACAGTGCTCCGAGTGAGGTCTAACCGAGGGATACGGAGACCAGAACTGTGCACAGTGCTCCGAGTGAGGTCTAACCGAGGGATACAGAGAGCAGAACTGTGCACAGTGCTCCGAGTGAGGTCTAACCGAGGGATACAGAGACCAGAACTGTGCACAGTGCTCCATGTGGTCTAACCGAGGGATAGAGAGAGCAGAACTGTGCACGGTGCTCCGAGTGAGGTCTAACCGAGGGAGAGACCAGAACTGTGCACAGTGCTCCGAGTGAGGTCTAACCGAGGGATAGAGAGATCAGAACTGTGCACGGTGCTCCGAGTGTGGTCTAACCGAGGGATACAGAGACCAGAACTGTGCACGGTGCTCCGAGTGTGGTCTAACCGAGGGATACGGAGACCAGAACTGTGCACGGTGCTCCCAGTGTGGCCTAACCAAGGGATACAGAGACCAGAACTATGCACGGTGCTCCGAGTGAGGTCTAACCGAGGGATACGGAGACCAGAACTGTGCACAGTGCTCCGAGTGAGGTCTAACCGAGGGATAGAGAGAGCAGAACTGTGCACGGTGCTCCGTGTGTTATCTAACCAAGGGATATTGAGGCCAGAACTGTGCACAGTGCTCCGAGTGTGTGGTCTAACCGAAGGATACAGAGACCAGAACTGTGCACGGTGCTCCGAGTGTGGTCTAACCGAGGGATAGAGAGAGCAGAACTGTGCACGGTGCTCCGAGTGAGGTCTAACCGAGGGATAGAGAGAGCAGAACTGTGCACGGTGCTCCGAGTGTGGTCTAACCAAGGGATATTGAGGCCAGAACTGTGCACAGTGCTCCAAGTGTGTGGTCTAACCGAAGGATACAGAGAGCAGAACTGTGCACGGTGCTCCGAGTGTGGTCTAACCAAGGGATACAGAGACCAGAACTGTGCACGGTGCTCCGAGTGAGGTCTAACCGAGGGATAGAGAGAGCAGAACTGTGCACGGTGCTCCGAGTGTGGTGTAACCGAGGGATACAGAGAGCAGAAATGTGCACGGTGCTCCGAGTGAGGTCTAACCGAGGGATAGAGAGAGCAGAACTGTGCACAGTGCTCCGAGTGTGGTCTAACCGAGGGATACAGAGAGCAGAACTGTGCACAGTGCTCAGAGTGTGTGGTCTAACCGAAGGATACAGAGAGCAGCATTGTGCACGGTGCTCCGAGTGTGGTCTAACTAAGGGATACAGAGACCAGAACTGTGCACGGTGCTCCGAGTGAGGTCTAACCGAGGGATAGAGAGAGCAGAACTGTGCACGGTGCTCCGAGTGTGGTCTAACCGAGGGATACAGAGACCAGAACTGTGCACAGTGCTCAGAGTGTGGTCTAACCAAGGGATATTGAGGCCAGAACTGTGCACAGTGCTCCGAGTGTGTGGTCTAACCGAAGGATACAGAGAGCAGAACTGTGCACGGTGCCCCGAGTGAGGTCTAACCGAGGGATAGAGAGAGCAGAACTGTGCGCAGTGCTCAGAGTGCGGTCTAACCGAGGGATACAGAGAGCAGAACTGTGCACGTGCTCCGAGTGAGGTCTAACCGAGGGATACAGAGACCAGAACTGTGCACAGTGCTCCATGTGGTCTCACCGAGGGATAGAGAGAGCAGAACTGTGCACGGTGCTCCGAGTGTGGTCTAACCAAGGGATATTGAGGCCAGAACTGTGCACAGTGCTCCGAGTGTGTGGTCTAACCGAAGGATACAGAGAGCAGAACTGTGCACGGTGCTCCGAGTGTGGTCTAACCAAGGGATACAGAGACCAGAACTGTGCACAGTGCTCCGAGTGAGGTCTAACCGAGGGATAGAGAGAGCAGAACTGTGCACGGTGCTCCGAGTGTGGTCTAACCGAGGGATACAGAGACCAGAACTGTGCACAGTGCTCCGAGTGTGGTCTAACCAAGGGATATTGAGGCCAGAACTGTGCACAGTGCTCCAAGTGTGTGGTCTAACCGAAGGATACAGAGAGCAGAACTGTGCACGGTGCTCCGAGTGTGGTCTAACCAAGGGATACAGAGACCAGAACTGTGCACGGTGCTCCGAGTGAGGTCTAACCGAGGGATAGAGAGAGCAGAACTGTGCACGGTGCTCCGAGTGTGGTCTAACCGAGGGATACAGAGAGCAGAAATGTGCACGGTGCTCCGAGTGAGGTCTAACCGAGGGATAGAGAGAGCAGAACTGTGCACAGTGCTCCGAGTGTGGTCTAACCGAGGGATACAGAGAGCAGAACTGTGCACGGTGCTCCGAGTGAGGCCTAACCGAGGGATAGAGAGAGCAGAACTGTGCACAGTGCTCCGAGTGTGGACTAACAAAGGGATATTGAGGCCAGAACTGTGCACAGTGCTCCGAGTGTGTGGTCTAACCGAAGGATACAGAGAGCAGAATTGTGCACGGTGCTCCGAGTGTGGTCTAACCAAGGGATACAGAGACCAGAACTGTGCACGGTGCTCCGAGTGAGGTCTAACCGAGGGATAGAGAGAGCAGAACTGTGCACGGTGCTCCGAGTGTGGTCTAACCGAGGGATACAGAGACCAGAACTGTGCACAGTGCTCAGAGTGTGGTCTAACCAAGGGATATTGAGGCCAGAACTGTGCACAGTGCTCCAAGTGTGTGGTCTAACCGAAGGATACAGAGAGCAGAACTGTGCACGGTGCTCAGAGTGTGGTCTAACCAAGGGATACAGAGACCAGAACTGTGCACGGTGCTCCGAGTGAGGTCTAACCGAGGGATAGAGAGAGCAGAACTGTGCACGGTGCTCCGAGTGTGGTCTAACCGAGGGATACAGAGAGCAGAAATGTGCACGGTGCTCCGAGTGAGGTCTAACCGAGGGATAGAGAGAGCAGAACTGTGCACAGTGCTCCGAGTGTGGTCTAACCGAGGGATACAGAGGGCTGAACTGTGCACGGTGCTCCGAGTGAGGCCTAACCGAGGGATAGAGAGAGCAGAACTGTGCACAGTGCACCGAGTGTGGTCTAACAAAGGGATATTGAGGCCAGAACTGTGCACAGTGCTCCGAGTGTGTGGTCTAACCGAAGGATACAGAGAGCAGAATTGTGCACGGTGCTCCGAGTGTGGTCTAACCAAGGGATACAGAGACCAGAACTGTGCACGGTGCTCCGAGTGAGGTCTAACCGAGGGATAGAGAGAGCAGAACTGTGCACGGTGCTCCGAGTGTGGTCTAACCGAGGGATACAGAGACCAGAACTGTGCACAGTGCTCAGAGTGTGGTCTAACCAAGGGATATTGAGGCCAGAACTGTGCACAGTGCTCCAAGTGTGTGGTCTAACCGAAGGATACAGAGAGCAGAACTGTGCACGGTGCTCCGAGTGAGGTCTAACCGAGGGATAGAGCAGAACTGTGCACGGTGCTCCGAGTGTGGTCTAACCGAGGGATACAGAGACCAGAACTGTGCACGTGCTCAGAGTGTGGTCAAACTGAGGGATACGGAGACCAGAACTGTGCACGTGCTCCGAGTGAGGTCTAACCGAGGGAGAGACCAGAACTGTGCACAGTGCTCCGTGTGGTCTAACCGAGGGATACAGAGACCAGAACTGTGCACAGTGCTCCGAGTGAGGTCTAACCGAGGGATACAGAGACCAGAACTGTGCACAGTGCTCCATGTGGTCTAACCGAGGGATAGAGAGAGCAGAACTGTGCACGGTGCTCCGACTGTGGTCTAACCGAGGGATACAGAGACCAGAACTGTGCACAGAGCTCAGAGTGTGGTCTAACCAAGGGATATTGAGGCCAGAACTGTGCACAGTGCTCCGAGTGTGTGGTCCAACCGAAGGATACAGAGAGCAGAACTGTGCACGGTGCTCCGAGTGTGGTCTAACCAAGGGATACAGAGACCAGAACTGTGCACGGTGCTCCGAGTGAGGTCTAACCGAGGGATAGAGAGAGCAGAACTGTGCATGGTGCTCCGAGTGTGGTCTAACGGAGGGATACAGAGACCAGAACTGTGCACGGTGCTCCGAGTGTGGTCTAACCGAGGGATACGGAGACCAGAACTGTGCACGGTGCTCCGAGTGAGGTCTAACTGAGGGATAGAGAGAGCAGAACTGTGCACGGTGCTCCGAGTGTGGTCTCACCGAGGGATACAGAGACCAGAACTGTGCACAGTGCTCCGAGTGTGGTCTAACCAAAGGATATTGAGGCCAGAACTGTGCACAGTGCTCCAAGTGTGTGGTCTAACCGAAGGTTACAGAGAGCAGAACTGTGCACGGTGCTCCGAGTGTGGTCTAACCAAGGGATACAGAGACCAGAACTGTGCACGGTGCTCCGAGTGAGGTCTAACCGAGGGATAGAGAGAGCAGAACTGTGCATGGTGCTCCGAGTGTGGTCTAACGGAGGGATACAGAGACCAGAACTGTGCACGGTGCTCCGAGTGTGGTCTAACCGAGGGATACGGAGACCAGAACTGTGCACGGTGCTCCCAGTGTGGCCTAACCGAGGGATACGGAGACCAGAACTGTGCACGGTGCTCCGAGTGAGGTCTAACCGAGGGATAGAGAGAGCAGAACTGTGCACGTGCTCCGAGTGAGGTCTAACCGAGGGAGAGACCAGAACTGTGCACAGTGCTCCGTGTGGTCTAACCGCGGGATACAGAGACCAGAACTGTGCACAGTGCTCCGAGTGAGGTCTAACCGAGGGATACAGAGACAAGAACTGTGCACAGTGCTCCATGTGGTCTAACCGAGGGATAGAGAGAGCAGAACTGTGCACGGTGCTCCGAGTGTGGACTAACCGAGGGATACAGAGACCAGAACTGTGCACAGTGCTCCGAGTGTGGTCTAACCAAGGGATATTGAGGCCAGAACTGTGCACAGTGCTCCAAGTGTGTGGTCTAACCGAAGGATACAGAGAGCAGAACTGTGCACGGTGCTCCGAGTGTGGTCTAACCAAGGGATATTGAGGCCAGAACTGTGCACAGTGCTCCGAGTGTATGGTCTAACCGAAGGATACAGAGAGCAGAACTGTGCACGGTGCTCCGAGTGTGGTCTAACCAAGGGATACAGAGACCAGAACTGTGCACGGTGCTCCGAGTGAGGTCTAACCAAGGGATAGAGAGAGCAGAACTGTGCACGGTGCTCCGAGTGTGGTCTAACCAAGGGATACAGAGACCAGAACTGTGCACGGTGCTCCGAGTGAGGTCTAACCGAGGGAGAGACCAGAACTGTGCACAGTGCTCCGAGTGAGGTCTAACCAAGGGATACAGAGACCAGAACTGTGCACAGTGCTCCGAGTGTGGTCTAACCAAGGATATTGAGGCCAGAACTGTGCACAGTGCTCCAAGTGTATGGTCTAACCGAAGGATACAGAGAGCAGAACTGTGCACGGTGCTCCGAGTGTGGTCTAACCGAGGGGTAGAGAGAACAGAACTTTGCACGTGCTCCGAGTGAGGTCTAACCGAGGGAGAGACCAGAACTGTGCACAGTGCTCCGTGTGGTCTAACCGAGGGATAGAGAGAGCAGAACTGTGCACGTGCTCCGAGTGAGGTCTAACCGAGGGAGAGACCAGAACTGTGCACAGTGCTCCGTGTGGTCTAACCGAGGGATACAGAGACCAGAACTGTGCACAGTGCTCCGAGTGAGGTCTAACCGAGGGATACGGAGACCAGAACTGTGCACAGTGCTCCGAGTGAGGTCTAACCGAGGGATACAGAGAGCAGAACTGTGCACAGTGCTCCGAGTGAGGTCTAACCGAGGGATACAGAGACCAGAACTGTGCACAGTGCTCCATGTGGTCTAACCGAGGGATAGAGAGAGCAGAACTGTGCACGGTGCTCCGAGTGAGGTCTAACCGAGGGAGAGACCAGAACTGTGCACAGTGCTCCGAGTGAGGTCTAACCGAGGGATAGAGAGATCAGAACTGTGCACGGTGCTCCGAGTGTGGTCTAACCGAGGGATACAGAGACCAGAACTGTGCACGGTGCTCCGAGTGTGGTCTAACCGAGGGATACGGAGACCAGAACTGTGCACGGTGCTCCCAGTGTGGCCTAACCAAGGGATACAGAGACCAGAACTATGCACGGTGCTCCGAGTGAGGTCTAACCGAGGGATACGGAGACCAGAACTGTGCACAGTGCTCCGAGTGAGGTCTAACCGAGGGATAGAGAGAGCAGAACTGTGCACGGTGCTCCGTGTGTTATCTAACCAAGGGATATTGAGGCCAGAACTGTGCACAGTGCTCCGAGTGTGTGGTCTAACCGAAGGATACAGAGACCAGAACTGTGCACGGTGCTCCGAGTGTGGTCTAACCGAGGGATACAGAGACCAGAACTGTGCACAGTGCTCCGAGTGTGGTCTAACCGAGGGATACAGAGAGCAGAACTGTGCACGTGCTCCAAGTGAGGTCTAATCGAGGCATACAGAGAGCAGAACTGTGCACGGTGCTCCGAGTGTGGTCTAACCGAGGGATACAGAGAGCAGAACTGTGCACGGTGCCCCGAGTGAGGTCTAACCGAGGGATAGAGAGAGCAGAACTGTGCACAGTGCTCAGAGTGCGGTCTAACCGAGGGATACAGAGAGCAGAACTGTGCACGTGCTCCGAGTGAGGTCTAACCGAGGGAGAGACCAGAACTGTGCACAGTGCTCCGTGTGGTCTAACCGAGGGATACAGAGACCAGAACTGTGCACAGTGCTCCGAGTGAGGTCTAACCGAGGGATACAGAGACCAGAACTGTGCACAGTGCTCCATGTGGTCTCACCGAGGGATAGAGAGAGCAGAACTGTGCACGGTGCTCCCAGTGTGGTCCAACCAAGGGATATTGAGGCCAGAACTGTGCACAGTGCTCCGAGTGTGTGGTCTAACCGAAGGATACAGAGAGCAGAACTGTGCACGGTGCTCCGAGTGTGGTCTAACCAAGGGATACAGAGACCAGAACTGTGCACAGTGCTCCGAGTGAGGTCTAACCGAGGGATAGAGAGAGCAGAACTGTGCACGGTGCTCCGAGTGTGGTCTAACCGAGGGATACAGAGACCAGAACTGTGCACAGTGCTCCGAGTGTGGTCTAACCAAGGGATATTGAGGCCAGAACTGTGCACAGTGCTCCAAGTGTGTGGTCTAACCGAAGGATACAGAGAGCAGAACTGTGCACGGTGCTCCGAGTGTGGTCTAACCAAGGGATACAGAGACCAGAACTGTGCACGGTGCTCCGAGTGAGGTCTAACCGAGGGATAGAGAGAGCAGAACTGTGCACGGTGCTCCGAGTGTGGTCTAACCGAGGGATACAGAGAGCAGAAATGTGCACGGTGCTCCGAGTGAGGTCTAACCGAGGGATAGAGAGAGCAGAACTGTGCACAGTGCTCCGAGTGTGGTCTAACCGAGGGATACAGAGAGCAGAACTGTGCACGGTGCTCCGAGTGAGGCCTAACCGAGGGATAGAGAGAGCAGAACTGTGCACAGTGCTCCGAGTGTGGTCTAACAAAGGGATATTGAGGCCAGAACTGTGCACAGTGCTCCGAGTGTGTGGTCTAACCGAAGGATACAGAGAGCAGAATTGTGCACGGTGCTCCGAGTGTGGTCTAACCAAGGGATACAGAGACCAGAACTGTGCACGGTGCTCCGAGTGAGGTCTAACCGAGGGATAGAGAGAGCAGAACTGTGCACGGTGCTCCGAGTGTGGTCTAACCGAGGGATACAGAGACCAGAACTGTGCACAGTGCTCAGAGTGTGGTCTAACCAAGGGATATTGAGGCCAGAACTGTGCACAGTGCTCCAAGTGTGTGGTCTAACCGAAGGATACAGAGAGCAGAACTGTGCACGGTGCTCCGAGTGAGGTCTAACCGAGGGATAGAGAGAGCAGAACTGTGCACAGTGCTCCGAGTGTGGTCTAACCGAGGGATACAGAGAGCAGAACTGTGCACGGTGCTCCGAGTGAGGCCTAACCGAGGGATAGAGAGAGCAGAACTGTGCACAGTGCTCCGAGTGTGGTCTAACAAAGGGATATTGAGGCCAGAACTGTGCACAGTGCTCCGAGTGTGTGGTCTAACCGAAGGATACAGAGAGCAGAATTGTGCACGGTGCTCCGAGTGTGGTCTAACCAAGGGATACAGAGACCAGAACTGTGCACGGTGCTCCGAGTGAGGTCTAACCGAGTGATAGAGAGAGCAGAACTGTGCACGGTGCTCCGAGTGTGGTCTAACCGAGGGATACAGAGACCAGAACTGTGCACAGTGCTCCGAGTGTGGTCTAACCAAGGATATTGAGGCCAGAACTGTGCACAGTGCTCCAAGTGTATGGTCTAACCGAAGGATACAGAGAGCAGAACTGTGCACGGTGCTCCGAGTGTGGTCTAACCGAGGGGTAGAGAGAGCAGAACTTTGCACGTGCTCCGAGTGAGGTCTAACCGAGGGAGAGACCAGAACTGTGCACAGTGCTCCGTGTGGTCTAACCGAGGGATACAGAGACCAGAACTGTGCACAGTGCTCCGAGTGAGGTCTAACCGAGGGATACGGAGACCAGAACTGTGCACAGTGCTCCGAGTGAGGTCTAACCGAGGGATACAGAGACCAGAACTGTGCACAGTGCTCCGAGTGAGGTCTAACCGAGGGATACAGAGACCAGAACTGTGCACAGTGCTCCATGTGGTCTAACCGAGGGATAGAGAGAGCAGAACTGTGCACGGTGCTCCGAGTAAGGTCTAACCGAGGGAGAGACCAGAACTGTGCACAGTGCTCCGAGTGAGGTCTAACCGAGGGATAGAGAGAGCAGAACTGTGCACGGTGCTCCGAGTGTGGTCTAACCGAGGGATACATAGACCAGAACTGTGCACGGTGCTCCGAGTGTGGTCTAACCGAGGGATACGGAGACCAGAACTGTGCACGGTGCTCCCAGTGTGGCCTAACCAAGGGATACAGAGACCAGAACTATGCACGGTGCTCCGAGTGAGGTCTAACCGAGGGATACGGAGACCAGAACTGTTCACAGTGCTCCGAGTGAGGTCTAACCGAGGGATAGAGAGAGCAGAACTGTGCACGGTGCTCCGTGTGTTATCTAACCAAGGGATATTGAGGCCAGAACTGTGCACAGTGCTCCGAGTGTGTGGTCTAACCGAAGGATACAGAGACCAGAACTGTGCACGGTGCTCCGAGTGTGGTCTAACCGAGGGATACAGAGACCAGAACTGTGCACAGTGCTCCGAGTGTGGTCTAACCGAGGGATACAGAGAGCAGAACTGTGCACGTGCTCCAAGTGAGGTCTAATCGAGGCATACAGAGAGCAGAACTGTGCACGGTGCTCCGAGTGTGGTCTAACCGAGGGATACAGAGAGCAGAACTGTGCACGGTGCCCCGAGTGAGGTCTAACCGAGGGATAGAGAGAGCAGAACTGTGCACAGTGCTCAGAGTGCGGTCTAACCGAGGGATACAGAGAGCAGAACTGTGCACGTGCTCCGAGTGAGGTCTAACCGAGGGAGAGACCAGAACTGTGCACAGTGCTCCGTGTGGTCTAACCGAGGGATACAGAGACCAGAACTGTGCACAGTGCTCCGAGTGAGGTCTAACCGAGGGATACAGAGACCAGAACTGTGCACAGTGCTCCATGTGGTCTCACCGAGGGATAGAGAGAGCAGAACTGTGCACGGTGCTCCGAGTGTGGTCTAACCAAGGGATATTGAGGCCAGAACTGTGCACAGTGCTCCGAGTGTGTGGTCTAACCGAAGGATACAGAGAGCAGAACTGTGCACGGTGCTCCGAGTGTGGTCTAACCAAGGGATACAGAGACCAGAACTGTGCACAGTGCTCCGAGTGAGGTCTAACCGAGGGATAGAGAGAGCAGAACTGTGCACGGTGCTCCGAGTGTGGTCTAACCGAGGGATACAGAGACCAGAACTGTGCACAGTGCTCCGAGTGTGGTCTAACCAAGGGATATTGAGGCCAGAACTGTGCACAGTGCTCCAAGTGTGTGGTCTAACCGAAGGATACAGAGAGCAGAACTGTGCACGGTGCTCCGAGTGTGGTCTAACCAAGGGATACAGAGACCAGAACTGTGCACGGTGCTCCGAGTGAGGTCTAACCGAGGGATAGAGAGAGCAGAACTGTGCACGGTGCTCCGAGTGTGGTCTCACCGAGGGATACAGAGAGCAGAATTGTGCACGGTGCTCCGAGTGAGGTCTAACCGAGGGATAGAGAGAGCAGAACTGTGCACAGTGCTCCGAGTGTGGTCTAACCGAGGGATACAGAGAGCAGAACTGTGCACGGTGCTCCGAGTGAGGCCTAACCGAGGGATAGAGAGAGCAGAACTGTGCACAGTGCTCCGAGTGTGGTCTAACAAAGGGATATTGAGGCCAGAACTGTGCACAGTGCTCCGAGTGTGTGGTCTAACCGAAGGATACAGAGAGCAGAATTGTGCACGGTGCTCCGAGTGTGGTCTAACCAAGGGATACAGAGACCAGAACTGTGCACGGTGCTCCGAGTGAGGTCTAACCGAGGGATAGAGAGAGCAGAACTGTGCACGGTGCTCCGAGTGTGGTCTAACCGAGGGATACAGAGACCAGAACTGTGCACAGTGCTCAGAGTGTGGTCTAACCAAGGGATATTGAGGCCAGAACTGTGCACAGTGCTCCAAGTGTGTGGTCTAACCGAAGGATACAGAGAGCAGAACTGTGCACGGTGCTCCGAGTGTGGTCTAACCAAGGGATACAGAGACCAGAACTGTGCACAGTGCTCCGAGTGAGGTCTAACCGAGGGATAGAGAGAGCAGAACTGTGCACGGTGCTCCGAGTGTGGTCTAACCGAGGGATACAGAGAGCAGAAATGTGCACGGTGCTCCGAGTGAGGTCTAACCGAGGGATAGAGAGAGCAGAACTGTGCACAGTGCTCCGAGTGTGGTCTAACCGAGGGATACAGAGAGCAGAACTGTGCACGGTGCTCCGAGTGAGGCCTAACCGAGGGATAGAGAGAGCAGAACTGTGCACAGTGCTCCGAGTGTGGTCTAACAAAGGGATATTGAGGCCAGAACTGTGCACAGTGCTCCGAGTGTGTGGTCTAACCGAAGGATACAGAGAGCAGAATTGTGCACGGTGCTCCGAGTGTGGTCTAACCAAGGGATACAGAGACCAGAACTGTGCACGGTGCTCCGAGTGAGGTCTAACCGAGGGATAGAGAGAGCAGAACTGTGCACGGTGCTCCGAGTGTGGTCTAACCGAGGGATACAGAGAGCAGAAATGTGCACGGTGCTCCGAGTGAGGTCTAACCGAGGGATAGAGAGAGCAGAACTGTGCACAGTGCTCCGAGTGTGGTCTAACCGAGGGATACAGAGAGCAGAACTGTGCACGGTGCTCCGAGTGAGGCCTAACCGAGGGATAGAGAGAGCAGAACTGTGCACAGTGCTCCGAGTGTGGTCTAACAAAGGGATATTGAGGCCAGAACTGTGCACAGTGCTCCGAGTGTGTGGTCTAACCGAAGGATACAGAGAGCAGAATTGTGCACGGTGCTCCGAGTGTGGTCTAACCAAGGGATACAGAGACCAGAACTGTGCATGGTGCTCCGAGTGAGGTCTAACCGAGGGATAGAGAGAGCAGAACTGTGCACGGTGCTCCGAGTGTGGTCTAACCGAGGGATACAGAGACCAGAACTGTGCACAGTGCTCAGAGTGTGGTCTAACCAAGGGATATTGAGGCCAGAACTGTGCACAGTGCTCCAAGTGTGTGGTCTAACCGAAGGATACAGAGAGCAGAACTGTGCACGGTGCTCCGAGTGTGGTCTAACCAAGGGATACAGAGACCAGAACTGTGCACGGTGCTCCGAGTGAGGTCTAACCGAGGGATAGAGAGAGCAGAACTGTGCACGGTGCTCCGAGTGTGGTCTCACCGAGGGATACAGAGAGCAGAAATGTGCACGGTGCTCCGAGTGAGGTCTAACCGAGGGATAGAGAGAGCAGAACTGTGCACAGTGCTCCGAGTGTGGTCTAACCGAGGGATACAGAGAGCAGAACTGTGCACGGTGCTCCGAGTGAGGCCTAACCGAGGGATAGAGAGAGCAGAACTGTGCACAGTGCTCCGAGTGTGGTCTAACAAAGGGATATTGAGGCCAGAACTGTGCACAGTGCTCCGAGTGTGTGGTCTAACCGAAGGATACAGAGAGCAGAATTGTGCACGGTGCTCCGAGTGTGGTCTAACCAAGGGATACAGAGACCAGAACTGTGCACGGTGCTCCGAGTGAGGTCTAACCGAGGGATAGAGAGAGCAGAACTGTGCACGGTGCTCCGAGTGTGGTCTAACCGAGGGATACAGAGACCAGAACTGTGCACAGTGCTCCGAGTGTGGTCTAACCAAGGGATATTGAGGCCAGAACTGTGCACAGTGCTCCAAGTGTGTGGTCTAACCGAAGGATACAGAGAGCAGAACTGTGCACGGTGCTCCGAGTGAGGTCTAATCGAGGGATAGAGCAGAACTGTGCACGGTGCTCCGAGTGTGGTCTAACCGAGGGATACAGAGACCAGAACTGTGCACGTGCTCAGAGTGTGGTCAAACTGAGGGATACGGAGACCAGAACTGTGCACGTGCTCCGAGTGAGGTCTAACCGAGGGAGAGACCAGAACTGTGCACAGTGCTCCGTGTGGTCTAACCGAGGGATACAGAGACCAGAACTGTGCACGGTGCTCCGAGTGAGGTCTAATCGAGGGATACAGAGACCAGAACTGTGCACAGTGCTCCATGTGGTCTAACCGAGGGATAGAGAGAGCAGAACTGTGCACGGTGCTCCGAGTGTGGTTTAACCGAGGGATACAGAGACCAGAACTGTGCACAGTGCTCCGAGTGTGGTCTAACCAAGGGATATTGAGGCCAGAACTGTGCACAGTGCTCTGAGTGTGTGGTCTAACCGAAGGATACAGAGAGCAGAACTGTGCACGGTGCTCCGAGTGTGGTCTAACCAAGGGATACAGAGACCAGAACTGTGCACGGTGCTCCGAGTGAGGTCTAACCGAGGGATAGAGAGAGCAGAACTGTGCACGGTGCTCCGAGTGTGGTCTCACCGAGGGATACAGAGACCAGAACTGTGCACAGTGCTCCGAGTGTGGTCTAACCAAAGGATATTGAGGCCAGAACTGTGCACAGTGCTCCAAGTGTGTGGTCTAACCGAAGAATACAGAGAGCAGAACTGTGCACGGTGCTCCGAGTGTGGTCTAACCAAGGGATACAGAGACCAGAACTGTGCACGGTGCTCCGAGTGAGGTCTAACCGAGGGATAGAGAGAGCAGAACTGTGCACGGTGCTCCGAGTGTGGTCCAACCGAGGGATGCAGAGACCAGAACTGTGCACGGTGCTCCGAGTGTGGTCTAACCGAGGGATATGGAGACCAGAACTGTGCACGGTGCTCCCAGTGTGGCCTAACCGAGGGATACGGAGACCAGAACTGTGCACGGTGATCCGAGTGAGGTCTAACCGAGGGATAGAGAGAGCAGAACTGTGCACGTGCTCCGAGTGAGGTCTAACCGAGGGAGAGACCAGAACTGTGCACAGTGCTCCGTGTGGTCTAACCGAGGGATAAAGAGAGCAGAACTGTGCACGTGCTCCGAGTGAGGTCTAACCGAGGGAGAGACCAGAACTGTGCACAGTGCTCCGTGTGGTCTAACCGAGGGATACAGAGACCAGAACTGTGCACAGTGCTCCGAGTGAGGTTTAACCGAGGGATACAGAGACAAGAACTGTGCACAGTGCTCCATGTGGTCTAACCGAGGGATAGAGAGAGCAGAACTGTGCACGGTGCTCCGAGTGTGGACTAACCGAGGGATACAGAGACCAGAACTGTGCACAGTGCTCCGAGTGTGGTCTAACCAAGGGATATTGAGGCCAGAACTGTGCACAGTGCTCCAAGTGTGTGGTCTAACCGAAGGGTACAGAGAGCAGAACTGTGCACGGTGCTCCGAGTGTGGTCTAACCAAGGGATATTGAGGCCAGAACTGTGCACAGTGCTCCGAGTGTATGGTCTAACCGAAGGATACAGAGAGCAGAACTGTGCACGGTGCTCCGAGTGTGGTCTAACCAAGGGATACAGAGACCAGAACTGTACACGGTGCTCCGAGTGAGGTCTAACCGAGGGATAGAGAGAGCAGAACTGTGCACGGTGCTCCGAGTGTGGTCTAACCAAGGGATACAGAGACCAGAACTGTGCACGGTGCTCCGAGTGAGGTCTAACCGAGGGAGAGACCAGAACTGTGCACAGTGCTCCGAGTGAGGTCTAACCAAGGGATACAGAGACCAGAACTGTGCACAGTGCTCCGAGTGTGGTCTAACCAAGGATATTGAGGCCAGAACTGTGCACAGTGCTCCAAGTGTATGGTCTAACCGAAGGATACAGAGAGCAGAACTGTGCACGGTGCTCCGAGTGTGGTCTAACCGAGGGGTAGAGAGAGCAGAACTTTGCACGTGCTCCGAGTGAGGTCTAACCGAGGGAGAGACCAGAACTGTGCACAGTGCTCCGTGTGGTCTAACCGAGGGATAGAGAGAGCAGAACTGTGCATGTGCTCCGAGTGAGGTCTAACCGAGGGAGAGACCAGAACTGTGCACAGTGCTCCGTGTGGTCTAACCGAGGGATACAGAGACCAGAACTGTGCACAGTGCTCCGAGTGAGGTCTAACCGAGGGATACGGAGACCAGAACTGTGCACAGTGCTCCGAGTGAGGTCTAACCGAGGGATACAGAGACCAGAACTGTGCACAGTGCTCCGAGTGAGGTCTAACCGAGGGATACAGAGAGCAGAACTGTGCACGGTGCTCCGAGTGAGGTCTAACCGAGGGAGAGACCAGAACTGTGCACAGTGCTCCGAGTGTGGTCTAACCAAGGGATACAGAGACCAGAACTGTGCACAGTGCTCCGAGTGTGGTCTAACCAAGGATATTGAGGCCAGAACTGTGCACAGTGCTCCGAGTGTGTGGTCTAACCGAAGGATACAGAGACCAGAACTGTGCACGGTGCTCCGAGTGTGGTCTAACCGAGGGATACAGAGACCAGAACTGTGCACAGTGCTCAGAGTGTGGTCTAACCTAGGGATACAGAGAGCAGAACTGTGCACGTGCTCCAAGTGAGGTCTAATCGAGGCATACAGAGAGCAGAACTGTGCACGGTGCTCAGAGTGTGGTCTAACCGAGGGATACAGAGAGCAGAACTGTGCACGGTGCTCCGAGTGAGGTCTAACCGAGGGATAGAGAGAGCAGAACTGTGCACAGTGCTCCGAGTGTGGTCTAACCGAGGGATACAGAGAGCAGAACTGTGCACGTGCTCCGAGTGAGGTCTAACCGAGGGAGAGACCAGAACTGTGCACAGTGCTCCGTGTGGTCTAACCGAGGGATACAGAGACCAGAACTGTGCACAGTGCTCCGAGTGAGGTCTAACCGAGGGATACAGAGACCAGAAATGTGCACAGTGCTCCATGTGGTCTCACCGAGGGATAGAGAGAGCAGAACTGTGCACGGTGCTCCGAGTGTGGTCTAACCGAGGGATACAGAGACCAGAACTGTGCACAGTGCTCCGAGTGTGGTCTAACCAAGGGATATTGAGGCCAGAATTGTGCACAGTGCTCCAAGTGTGTGGTCTACCCGAAGGATACAGAGAGCAGAACTGTGCACGGTGCTCCGAGTGTGGTCTAACCAAGGGATATTGAGGCCAGAACTGTGCACAGTGCTCCGAGTGTGTGGTCTAACCGAAGGATACAGAGAGCAGAACTGTGCACGGTGCTCCGAGTGTGGTCTAACCAAGGGATACAGAGACCAGAACTGTGCACAGTGCTCCGAGTGAGGTCTAACCGAGGGATAGAGAGAGCAGAACTGTGCACGGTGCTCCGAGTGTGGTCTAACCGAGGGATACAGATACCAGAACTGTGCACGGTGCTCCGAGTGTGGTCTAACCGAGGGATACAGAGAGCAGAAATGTGCACGGTGCTCCGAGTGAGGTCTAACCGAGGGATAGAGAGAGCAGAACTGTGCACAGTGCTCCGAGTGTGGTCTAACCGAGGGATACAGAGAGCAGAACTGTGCACGGTGCTCCGAGTGAGGCCTAACCGAGGGATAGAGAGAGCAAAACTGTGCACAGTGCTCCGAGTGTGGTCTAACCAAGGGATATTGAGGCCAGAACTGTGCACAGTGCTCCAAGTGTGTGGTGTAACCGAAGGATACAGAGAGCAGAACTGTGCACGGTGCTCTGAGTGAGGTCTAACCGAGGGATAGAGAGACCAGAACTGTGCACAGTGCTCCGAGTGTGGTCTAACCAAGGGATATTGAGGCCAGAACTGTGCACAGTGCTCCAAGTGTGTGGTCTAACCGAAGGATACAGAGAGCAGAACTGTGCACGGTGCTCCGAGTGTGGTCTAACCAAGGGATACAGAGACCAGAACTGTGCACGGTGCTCCGAGTGAGGTCTAACCGAGGGATAGAGAGAGCAGAACTGTGCACGGTGCTCCGAGTGTGGTCTAACCGAGGGATACAGAGACCAGAACTGTGCACGGTGCTCCGAGTGTGGTCTAACCGAGGGATACGGAGACCAGAACTGTGCACGGTGCTCCCAGTGTGGCCTAACCAAGGGATACAGAGACCAGAACTATGCACGGTGCTCCGAGTGAGGTCTAACCGAGGGATACGGAGACCAGAACTGTGCACAGTGCTCCGAGTGAGGTCTAACCGAGGGATAGAGAGAGCAGAACTGTGCACGGTGCTCCGTGTGTGGTCTAACCAAGGGATATTGAGGCCAGAACTGTGCACAGTGCTCCGAGTGTGTGGTCTAACCGAAGGATACAGAGACCAGAACTGTGCACGGTGCTCCGAGTGTGGTCTAACCGAGGGATACAGAGACCAGAACTGTGCACAGTGCTCCGAGTGTGGTCTAACCGAGGGATACAGAGAGCAGAACTGTGCACGTGCTCCAAGTGAGGTCTAATCGAGGCATACAGAGAGCAGAACTGTGCACGGTGCTCCGAGTGTGGTCTAACCGAGGGATACAGAGAGCAGAACTGTGCACGGTGCCCCAAGTGAGGTCTAACCGAGGGATAGAGAGAGCAGAACTGTGCACAGTGCTCAGAGTGCGGTCTAACCGAGGGATACAGAGAGCAGAACTGTGCACGTGCTCCGAGTGAGGTCTAACCGAGGGAGAGACCAGAACTGTGCACAGTGCTCCGTGTGGTCTAACCGAGGGATACAGAGACCAGAACTGTGCACAGTGCTCCGAGTGAGGTCTAACCGAGGGATACAGAGACCAGAACTGTGCACAGTGCTCCATGTGGTCTCACCGAGGGATAGAGAGAGCAGAACTGTGCACGGTGCTCCGAGTGTGGTCTAACCAAGGGATATTGAGGCCAGAACTGTGCACAGTGCTCCGAGTGTGTGGTCTAACCGAAGGATACAGAGAGCAGAACTGTGCACGGTGCTCCGAGTGTGGTCTAACCAAGGGATACAGAGACCAGAACTGTGCACAGTGCTCCGAGTGAGGTTTAACCGAGGGATAGAGAGAGCAGAACTGTGCACGGTGCTCCGAGTGTGGTCTAACCGAGGGATACAGAGACCAGAACTGTGCACAGTGCTCCGAGTGTGGTCTAACCAAGGGATATTGAGGCCAGAACTGTGCACAGTGCTCCAAGTGTGTGGTCTAACCGAAGGTTACAGAGAGCAGAACTGTGCACGGTGCTCCGAGTGTGGTCTAACCAAGGGATACAGAGACCAGAACTGTGCACGGTGCTCCGAGTGAGGTCTAACCGAGGGATAGAGAGAGCAGAACTGTGCACGGTGCTCCGAGTGTGGTCTAACCGAGGGATACAGAGAGCAGAAATGTGCACGGTGCTCCGAGTGAGGTCTAACCGAGGGATAGAGAGAGCAGAACTGTGCACAGTGCTCCGAGTGTGGTCTAACCGAGGGATACAGAGAGCAGAACTGTGCACGGTGCTCCGAGTGAGGCCTAACCGAGGGATAGAGAGAGCAGAACTGTGCACAGTGCTCCGAGTGTGGTCTAACAAAGGGATATTGAGGCCAGAACTGTGCACAGTGCTCCGAGTGTGTGGTCTAACCGAAGGATACAGAGACCAGAACTGTGCACGGTGCTCCGAGTGTGGTCTAACCGAGGGATACAGAGACCAGAACTGTGCACAGTGCTCCGAGTGTGGTCTAACCGAGGGATACAGAGAGCAGAACTGTGCACGTGCTCCAAGTGAGGTCTAATCGAGGCATACAGAGAGCAGAACTGTGCACGGTGCTCCGAGTGTGGTCTAACCGAGGGATACAGAGAGCAGAACTGTGCACGGTGCCCCAAGTGAGGTCTAACCGAGGGATAGAGAGAGCAGAACTGTGCACAGTGCTCAGAGTGCGGTCTAACCGAGGGATACAGAGAGCAGAACTGTGCACGTGCTCCGAGTGAGGTCTAACCGAGGGAGAGACCAGAACTGTGCACAGTGCTCCGTGTGGTCTAACCGAGGGATACAGAGACCAGAACTGTGCACAGTGCTCCGAGTGAGGTCTAACCGAGGGATACAGAGACCAGAACTGTGCACAGTGCTCCATGTGGTCTCACCGAGGGATAGAGAGAGCAGAACTGTGCACGGTGCTCCGAGTGTGGTCTAACCAAGGGATATTGAGGCCAGAACTGTGCACAGTGCTCCGAGTGTGTGGTCTAACCGAAGGATACAGAGAGCAGAACTGTGCACGGTGCTCCGAGTGTGGTCTAACCAAGGGATACAGAGACCAGAACTGTGCACAGTGCTCCGAGTGAGGTTTAACCGAGGGATAGAGAGAGCAGAACTGTGCACGGTGCTCCGAGTGTGGTCTAACCGAGGGATACAGAGACCAGAACTGTGCACAGTGCTCCGAGTGTGGTCTAACCAAGGGATATTGAGGCCAGAACTGTGCACAGTGCTCCAAGTGTGTGGTCTAACCGAAGGTTACAGAGAGCAGAACTGTGCACGGTGCTCCGAGTGTGGTCTAACCAAGGGATACAGAGAGCAGAACTGTGCACGGTGCTCCGAGTGAGGCCTAACCGAGGGATAGAGAGAGCAGAACTGTGCACAGTGCTCCGAGTGTGGTCTAACAAAGGGATATTGAGGCCAGAACTGTGCACAGTGCTCCGAGTGTGTGGTCTAACCGAAGGATACAGAGAGCAGAATTGTGCACGGTGCTCCGAGTGTGGTCTAACCAAGGGATACAGAGACCAGAACTGTGCACGGTGCTCCGAGTGAGGTCTAACCGAGGGATAGAGAGAGCAGAACTGTGCACGGTGCTCCGAGTGTGGTCTAACCGAGGGATACAGAGACCAGAACTGTGCACAGTGCTCAGAGTGTGGTGTAACCAAGGGATATTGAGACCAGAACTGTGCACTGTGCTCCAAGTGTGTGGTCTAACCGAAGGATACAGAGACCAGAACTGTGCACGGTGCTCCGAGTGTGGTCTAACCGAGGGATACAGAGACCAGAACTGTGCACAGTGCTCCGAGTGTGGTCTAACCGAGGGATACAGAGAGCAGAACTGTGCACGTGCTCCAAGTGAGGTCTAATCGAGGCATACAGAGAGCAGAACTGTGCACGGTGCTCCGAGTGTGGTCTAACCGAGGGATACAGAGAGCAGAACTGTGCACGGTGCCCCGAGTGAGGTCAAACCGAGGGATAGAGAGAGCAGAACTGTGCACAGTGCTCAGAGTGCGGTCTAACCGAGGGATACAGAGAGCAGAACTGTGCACGTGCTCTGAGTGAGGTCTAACCGAGGGAGAGACCAGAACTGTGCACAGTGCTCCGTGTGGTCTAACCGAGGGATACAGAGACCAGAACTGTGCACAGTGCTCAGAGTGAGGTCTAACCGAGGGATACAGAGACCAGAACTGTGCACAGTGCTCCATGTGGTCTCACCGAGGGATAGAGAGAGCAGAAATGTGCACGGTGCTCCGAGTGAGGTCTAACCGAGGGATAGAGAGAGCAGAACTGTGCACGGTGCTCCGAGTGTGGTCTAACCGAGGGATACAGAGACCAGAACTGTGCACAGTGCTCCGAGTGTGGTCTAACCAAGGGATATTGAGGCCAGAACTGTGCACAGTGCTCCAAGTGTGTGGTCTAACCGAAGGATACAGAGAGCAGAACTGTGCACGGTGCTCCGAGTGAGGTCTAACCGAGGGATAGAGAGAGCAGAACTGTGCACGGTGCTCCGAGTGTGGTCTAACCGAGGGATACAGAGAGCAGAAATGTGCACGGTGCTCCGAGTGAGGTCTAACCGAGGGATAGAGAGAGCAGAACTGTGCACAGTGCTCCGAGTGTGGTCTAACCGAGGGATACAGAGAGCAGAACTGTGCACGGTGCTCCGAGTGAGGCCTAACCGAGGGATAGAGAGAGCAGAACTGTGCACAGTGCTCCGAGTGTGGTCTAACAAAGGGATATTGAGGCCAGAACTGTGCACAGTGCTCCGAGTGTGTGGTCTAACCGAAGGATACAGAGAGCAGAACTGTGCACAGTGCTCCGAGTGTGGTCTAACCGAGGGATACAGAGAGCAGAACTGTGCACGGTGCTCCGAGTGAGGCCTAACCGAGGGATAGAGAGAGCAGAACTGTGCACAGTGCTCCGAGTGTGGTCTAACCAAGGGATATTGAGGCCAGAACTGTGCACAGTGCTCCAAGTGTGTGGTCTAACCGAAGGATACAGAGAGCAGAACTGTGCACGGTGCTCCGAGTGAGGTCTAACCGAGGGATAGAGCAGAACTGTGCATGGTGCTCCGAGTGTGGTCTAACCGAGGGATACAGAGACCAGAACTGCGCACGTGCTCAGAGTGTGGTCAAACTGAGGGATACGGAGACCAGAACTGTGCACGTGCTCCGAGTGAGGTCTAACCGAGGGAGAGACCAGAACTGTGCACAGTGCTCCGTGTGGTCTAACCGAGGGATACAGAGACCAGAACTGTGCACAGTGCTCCGAGTGAGGTCTAACCGAGGGATACAGAGACCAGAACTGTGCACAGTGCTCCATGTGGTCTAACCGAGGGATAGAGAGAGCAGAACTGTGCACGGTGCTCAGAGTGTGGTCTAACCGAGGGATACAGAGACCAGAACTGTGCACAGTGCTCCGAGTGTGGTCTAACCAAGGGATATTGAGGCCAGAACTGTGCACAGTGCTCCGAGTGTGTGGTCTAACCGAAGGATACAGAGAGCAGAACTGTGCACGGTGCTCCGAGTGTGGTCTAACCAAGGGATACAGAGACCAGAACTGTGCACGGTGCTCCGAGTGAGGTCTAACCGAGGGATAGAGAGAGCAGAACTGTGCACGGTGCTCCGAGTGTGGTCTCACCGAGGGATACAGAGACCAGAACTGTGCACAGTGCTCCGAGTGTGGTCTAACCAAAGGATATTGAGGCCAGAACTGTGCACAGTGCTCCAAGTGTGTGGTCTAACCGAAGGATACAGAGAGCAGAACTGTGCACGGTGCTCCGAGTGTGGTCTAACCAAGGGATACAGAGACCAGAACTGTGCACGGTGCTCCGAGTGAGGTCTAACCGAGGGATACAGAGAGCAGAACTGTGCACGTGCTCCAAGTGAGGTCTAATCGAGGCATACAGAGAGCAGAACTGTGCACGGTGCTCCGAGTGTGGTCTAACCGAGGGATACAGAGAGCAGAACTGTGCACGGTGCCCCGAGTGAGGTCAAACCGAGGGATAGAGAGAGCAGAACTGTGCACAGTGCTCAGAGTGCGGTCTAACCGAGGGATACAGAGAGCAGAACTGTGCACGTGCTCCGAGTGAGGTCTAACCGAGGGAGAGACCAGAACTGTGCACAGTGCTCCGTGTGGTCTAACCGAGGGATACAGAGACCAGAACTGTGCACAGTGCTCCGAGTGAGGTCTAACCGAGGGATACAGAGACCAGAACTGTGCACAGTGCTCCATGTGGTCTCACCGAGGGATAGAGAGAGCAGAACTGTGCACGGTGCTCCGAGTGTGGTCTAACCAAGGGATATTGCGGCCAGAACTGTGCACAGTGCTCCGAGTGTGTGGTCTAACCGAAGGATACAGAGAGCAGAACTGTGCACGGTGCTCCGAGTGTGGTCTAACCAAGGGATACAGAGACCAGAACTGTGCACAGTGCTCCGAGTGAGGTCTAACCGAGGGATAGAGAGAGCAGAACTGTGCACGGTGCTCCGAGTGTGGTCTAACCGAGGGATACAGAGACCAGAACTGTGCACAGTGCTCCGAGTGTGGTCTAACCAAGGGATATTGAGGCCAGAACTGTGCACAGTGCTCCAAGTGTGTGGTTTAACCGAAGGATACAGAGAGCAGAACTGTGCACGGTGCTCCGAGTGAGGTCTAACCGAGGGATAGAGCAGAACTGTGCATGGTGCTCCGAGTGTGGTCTAACCGAGGGATACAGAGACCAGAACTGCGCACGTGCTCAGAGTGTGGTCAAACTGAGGGATACGGAGACCAGAACTGTGCACGTGCTCCGAGTGAGGTCTAACCGAGGGAGAGACCAGAACTGTGCACAGTGCTCCGTGTGGTCTAACCGAGGGATACAGAGACCAGAACTGTGCACAGTGCTCCGAGTGAGGTCTAACCGAGGGATACAGAGACCAGAACTGTGCACAGTGCTCCATGTGGTCTAACCGAGGGATAGAGAGAGCAGAACTGTGCACGGTGCTCAGAGTGTGGTCTAACCGAGGGATACAGAGACCAGAACTGTGCACAGTGCTCCGAGTGTGGTCTAACCAAGGGATATTGAGGCCAGAACTGTGCACAGTGCTCCGAGTGTGTGGTCTAACCGAAGGATACAGAGAGCAGAACTGTGCACGGTGCTCCGAGTGTGGTCTAACCAAGGGATACAGAGACCAGAACTGTGCACGGTGCTCCGAGTGAGGTCTAACCGAGGGATAGAGAGAGCAGAACTGTGCACGGTGCTCCGAGTGTGGTCTCACCGAGGGATACAGAGACCAGAACTGTGCACAGTGCTCCGAGTGTGGTCTAACCAAAGGATATTGAGGCCAGAACTGTGCACAGTGCTCCAAGTGTGTGGTCTAACCGAAGGATACAGAGAGCAGAACTGTGCACGGTGCTCCGAGTGTGGTCTAACCAAGGGATACAGAGACCAGAACTGTGCACGGTGCTCCGAGTGAGGTCTAACCGAGGGATACAGAGAGCAGAACTGTGCACGTGCTCCAAGTGAGGTCTAATCGAGGCATACAGAGAGCAGAACTGTGCACGGTGCTCCGAGTGTGGTCTAACCGAGGGATACAGAGAGCAGAACTGTGCACGGTGCCCCGAGTGAGGTCAAACCGAGGGATAGAGAGTGCAGAACTGTGCACAGTGCTCAGAGTGCGGTCTAACCGAGGGATACAGAGAGCAGAATTGTGCACGGTGCTCCGAGTGTGGTCTAACCAAGGGATACAGAGACCAGAACTGTGCACGGTGCTCCGAGTGAGGTCTAACCGAGGGATAGAGAGAGCAGAACTGTGCACGGTGCTCCGAGTGTGGTCTAACCGAGGGATACAGAGACCAGAACTGTGCACAGTGCTCAGAGTGTGGTCTAACCAAGGGATATTGAGGCCAGAACTGTGCACAGTGCTCCAAGTGTGTGGTCTAACCGAAGGATACAGAGAGCAGAACTGTGCACGGTGCTCCGAGTGTGGTCTAACCAAGGGATACAGAGACCAGAACTGTGCACGGTGCTCCGAGTGAGGTCTAACCGAGGGATAGAGAGAGCAGAACTGTGCACGGTGCTCCGAGTGTGGTCTAACCGAGGGATACAGAGAGCAGAAATGTGCACGGTGCTCCGAGTGAGGTCTAACCGAGGGATAGAGAGAGCAGAACTGTGCACAGTGCTCCGAGTGTGGTCTAACCGAGGGATACAGAGAGCAGAACTGTGCACGGTGCTCCGAGTGAGGCCTAACCGAGGGATAGAGAGAGCAGAACTGTGCACAGTGCTCCGAGTGTGGTCTAACAAAGGGATATTGAGGCCAGAACTGTGCACAGTGCTCCGAGTGTGTGGTCTAACCGAAGGATACAGAGAGCAGAACTGTGCACAGTGCTCCGAGTGTGGTCTAACCGAGGGATACAGAGAGCAGAACTGTGCACGGTGCTCCGAGTGAGGCCTAACCGAGGGATAGAGAGAGCAGAACTGTGCACAGTGCTCCGAGTGTGGTCTAACCAAGGGATATTGAGGCCAGAACTGTGCACAGTGCTCCAAGTGTGTGGTCTAACCGAAGGATACAGAGAGCAGAACTGTGCACGGTGCTCCGAGTGAGGTCTAACCGAGGGATAGAGCAGAACTGTGCATGGTGCTCCGAGTGTGGTCTAACCGAGGGATACAGAGACCAGAACTGCGCACGTGCTCAGAGTGTGGTCAAACTGAGGGATACGGAGACCAGAACTGTGCACGTGCTCCGAGTGAGGTCTAACCGAGGGAGAGACCAGAACTGTGCACAGTGCTCCGTGTGGTCTAACCGAGGGATACAGAGACCAGAACTGTGCACAGTGCTCCGAGTGAGGTCTAACCGAGGGATACAGAGACCAGAACTGTGCACAGTGCTCCATGTGGTCTAACCGAGGGATAGAGAGAGCAGAACTGTGCACGGTGCTCAGAGTGTGGTCTAACCGAGGGATACAGAGACCAGAACTGTGCACAGTGCTCCGAGTGTGGTCTAACCAAGGGATATTGAGGCCAGAACTGTGCACAGTGCTCCGAGTGTGTGGTCTAACCGAAGGATACAGAGAGCAGAACTGTGCACGGTGCTCCGAGTGTGGTCTAACCAAGGGATACAGAGACCAGAACTGTGCACGGTGCTCCGAGTGAGGTCTAACCGAGGGATAGAGAGAGCAGAACTGTGCACGGTGCTCCGAGTGTGGTCTCACCGAGGGATACAGAGACCAGAACTGTGCACAGTGCTCCGAGTGTGGTCTAACCAAAGGATATTGAGGCCAGAACTGTGCACAGTGCTCCAAGTGTGTGGTCTAACCGAAGGATACAGAGAGCAGAACTGTGCACGGTGCTCCGAGTGTGGTCTAACCAAGGGATACAGAGACCAGAACTGTGCACGGTGCTCCGAGTGAGGTCTAACCGAGGGATACAGAGAGCAGAACTGTGCACGTGCTCCAAGTGAGGTCTAATCGAGGCATACAGAGAGCAGAACTGTGCACGGTGCTCCGAGTGTGGTCTAACCGAGGGATACAGAGAGCAGAACTGTGCACGGTGCCCCGAGTGAGGTCAAACCGAGGGATAGAGAGAGCAGAACTGTGCACAGTGCTCAGAGTGCGGTCTAACCGAGGGATACAGAGAGCAGAACTGTGCACGTGCTCCGAGTGAGGTCTAACCGAGGGAGAGACCAGAACTGTGCACAGTGCTCCGTGTGGTCTAACCGAGGGATACAGAGACCAGAACTGTGCACAGTGCTCCGAGTGAGGTCTAACCGAGGGATACAGAGACCAGAACTGTGCACAGTGCTCCATGTGGTCTCACCGAGGGATAGAGAGAGCAGAACTGTGCACGGTGCTCCGAGTGTGGTCTAACCAAGGGATATTGCGGCCAGAACTGTGCACAGTGCTCCGAGTGTGTGGTCTAACCGAAGGATACAGAGAGCAGAACTGTGCACGGTGCTCCGAGTGTGGTCTAACCAAGGGATACAGAGATCAGAACTGTGCACGGTGCTCCGAGTGAGGTCTAACCGAGGGATAGAGAGAGCAGAACTGTGCACGGTGCTCCGAGTGTGGTCTCACCGAGGGATACAGAGACCAGAACTGTGCACAGTGCTCCGAGTGTGGTCTAACCAAAGGATATTGAGGCCAGAACTGTGCACAGTGCTCCAAGTGTGTGGTCTAACCGAAGGATACAGAGAGCAGAACTGTGCACGGTGCTCCGAGTGTGGTCTAACCAAGGGATACAGAGACCAGAACTGTGCACGGTGCTCCGAGTGAGGTCTAACCGAGGGATACAGAGAGCAGAACTGTGCACGTGCTCCAAGTGAGGTCTAATCGAGGCATACAGAGAGCAGAACTGTGCACGGTGCTCCGAGTGTGGTCTAACCGAGGGATACAGAGAGCAGAACTGTGCACGGTGCCCCGAGTGAGGTCAAACCGAGGGATAGAGAGAGCAGAACTGTGCACAGTGCTCAGAGTGCGGTCTAACCGAGGGATACAGAGAGCAGAACTGTGCACGTGCTCCGAGTGAGGTCTAACCGAGGGAGAGACCAGAACTGTGCACAGTGCTCCGTGTGGTCTAACCGAGGGATACAGAGACCAGAACTGTGCACAGTGCTCCGAGTGAGGTCTAACCGAGGGATACAGAGACCAGAACTGTGCACAGTGCTCCATGTGGTCTAACCGAGGGATACAGAGACCAGAACTGTGCACAGTGCTCCGAGTGTGGTCTAACCAAGGGATATTGAGGCCAGAACTGTGCACCGTGCTCCGAGTGTGTGGTCTAACCGAAGGATACAGAGAGCAGAACTGTGCACGGTGCTCCGAGTGTGGTCGAACCAAGGGATACAGAGACCAGAACTGTGCACGGTGCTCCGAGTGAGGTCTAACCGAGGGATAGAGAGAGCAGAACTGTGCACGGTGCTCCGAGTGTGGTCTCACCGAGGGATACAGAGACCAGAACTGTGCACAGTGCTCCGAGTGTGGTCTAACCAAAGGATATTGAGGCCAGAACTGTGCACAGTGCTCCAAGTGTGTGGTCTAACCGAAGGATACAGAGAGCAGAACTGTGCACGGTGCTCCGAGTGTGGTCTAACCAAGGGATACAGAGACCAGAACTGTGCACGGTGCTCCGAGTGAGGTCTAACCGAGGGATACAGAGAGCAGAACTGTGCACGTGCTCCAAGTGAGGTCTAATCGAGGCATACAGAGAGCAGAACTGTGCACGGTGCTCCGAGTGTGGTCTAACCGAGGGATACAGAGAGCAGAACTGTGCACGGTGCCCCGAGTGAGGTCAAACCGAGGGATAGAGAGAGCAGAACTGTGCACAGTGCTCAGAGTGCGGTCTAACCGAGGGATACAGAGAGCAGAACTGTGCACGTGCTCCGAGTGAGGTCTAACCGAGGGAGAGACCAGAACTGTGCACAGTGCTCCGTGTGGTCTAACCGAGGGATACAGAGACCAGAACTGTGCACAGTGCTCCGAGTGAGGTCTAACCGAGGGATACAGAGACCAGAACTGTGCACAGTGCTCCATGTGGTCTCACCGAGGGATAGAGAGAGCAGAACTGTGCACGGTGCTCCGAGTGTGGTCTAACCAAGGGATATTGCGGCCAGAACTGTGCACAGTGCTCCGAGTGTGTGGTCTAACCGAAGGATACAGAGAGCAGAACTGTGCACGGTGCTCCGAGTGAGGTCTAACCGAGGGATAGAGCAGAACTGTGCATGGTGCTCCGAGTGTGGTCTAACCGAGGGATACAGAGACCAGAACTGCGCACGTGCTCAGAGTGTGGTCAAACTGAGGGATACGGAGACCAGAACTGTGCACGTGCTCCGAGTGAGGTCTAACCGAGGGAGAGACCAGAACTGTGCACAGTGCTCCGTGTGGTCTAACCGAGGGATACAGAGACCAGAACTGTGCACAGTGCTCCGAGTGAGGTCTAACCGAGGGATACAGAGACCAGAACTGTGCACAGTGCTCCATGTGGTCTAACCGAGGGATAGAGAGAGCAGAACTGTGCACGGTGCTCAGAGTGTGGTCTAACCGAGGGATACAGAGACCAGAACTGTGCACAGTGCTCCGAGTGTGGTCTAACCAAGGGATATTGAGGCCAGAACTGTGCACAGTGCTCCGAGTGTGTGGTCTAACCGAAGGATACAGAGAGCAGAACTGTGCACGGTGCTCCGAGTGTGGTCTAACCAAGGGATACAGAGACCAGAACTGTGCACGGTGCTCCGAGTGAGGTCTAACCGAGGGATAGAGAGAGCAGAACTGTGCACGGTGCTCCGAGTGTGGTCTCACCGAGGGATACAGAGACCAGAACTGTGCACAGTGCTCCGAGTGTGGTCTAACCAAAGGATATTGAGGCCAGAACTGTGCACAGTGCTCCAAGTGTGTGGTCTAACCGAAGGATACAGAGAGCAGAACTGTGCACGGTGCTCCGAGTGTGGTCTAACCAAGGGATACAGAGACCAGAACTGTGCACGGTGCTCCGAGTGAGGTCTAACCGAGGGATACAGAGAGCAGAACTGTGCACGTGCTCCAAGTGAGGTCTAATCGAGGCATACAGAGAGCAGAACTGTGCACGGTGCTCCGAGTGTGGTCTAACCGAGGGATACAGAGAGCAGAACTGTGCACGGTGCCCCGAGTGAGGTCAAACCGAGGGATAGAGAGTGCAGAACTGTGCACAGTGCTCAGAGTGCGGTCTAACCGAGGGATACAGAGAGCAGAATTGTGCACGGTGCTCCGAGTGTGGTCTAACCAAGGGATACAGAGACCAGAACTGTGCACGGTGCTCCGAGTGAGGTCTAACCGAGGGATAGAGAGAGCAGAACTGTGCACGGTGCTCCGAGTGTGGTCTAACCGAGGGATACAGAGACCAGAACTGTGCACAGTGCTCAGAGTGTGGTCTAACCAAGGGATATTGAGGCCAGAACTGTGCACAGTGCTCCAAGTGTGTGGTCTAACCGAAGGATACAGAGAGCAGAACTGTGCACGGTGCTCCGAGTGTGGTCTAACCGAGGGATAGAGAGAGCAGAACTGTGCACGGTGCTCCGAGTGTGGTCTAACCGAGGGATACAGAGAGCAGAAATGTGCACGGTGCTCCGAGTGAGGTCTAACCGAGGGATAGAGAGAGCAGAACTGTGCACAGTGCTCCGAGTGTGGTCTAACCGAGGGATACAGAGAGCAGAACTGTGCACGGTGCTCCGAGTGAGGCCTAACCGAGGGATAGAGAGAGCAGAACTGTGCACAGTGCTCCGAGTGTGGTCTAACAAAGGGATATTGAGGCCAGAACTGTGCACAGTGCTCCGAGTGTGTGGTCTAACCGAAGGATACAGAGAGCAGAACTGTGCACAGTGCTCCGAGTGTGGTCTAACCGAGGGATACAGAGAGCAGAACTGTGCACGGTGCTCCGAGTGAGGCCTAACCGAGGGATAGAGAGAGCAGAACTGTGCACAGTGCTCCGAGTGTGGTCTAACCAAGGGATATTGAGGCCAGAACTGTGCACAGTGCTCCAAGTGTGTGGTCTAACCGAAGGATACAGAGAGCAGAACTGTGCACGGTGCTCCGAGTGAGGTCTAACCGAGGGATAGAGCAGAACTGTGCATGGTGCTCCGAGTGTGGTCTAACCGAGGGATACAGAGACCAGAACTGCGCACGTGCTCAGAGTGTGGTCAAACTGAGGGATACGGAGACCAGAACTGTGCACGTGCTCCGAGTGAGGTCTAACCGAGGGAGAGACCAGAACTGTGCACAGTGCTCCGTGTGGTCTAACCGAGGGATACAGAGACCAGAACTGTGCACAGTGCTCCGAGTGAGGTCTAACCGAGGGATACAGAGACCAGAACTGTGCACAGTGCTCCATGTGGTCTAACCGAGGGATAGAGAGAGCAGAACTGTGCACGGTGCTCAGAGTGTGGTCTAACCGAGGGATACAGAGACCAGAACTGTGCACAGTGCTCCGAGTGTGGTCTAACCAAGGGATATTGAGGCCAGAACTGTGCACAGTGCTCCGAGTGTGTGGTCTAACCGAAGGATACAGAGAGCAGAACTGTGCACGGTGCTCCGAGTGTGGTCTAACCAAGGGATACAGAGACCAGAACTGTGCACGGTGCTCCGAGTGAGGTCTAACCGAGGGATAGAGAGAGCAGAACTGTGCACGGTGCTCCGAGTGTGGTCTCACCGAGGGATACAGAGACCAGAACTGTGCACAGTGCTCCGAGTGTGGTCTAACCAAAGGATATTGAGGCCAGAACTGTGCACAGTGCTCCAAGTGTGTGGTCTAACCGAAGGATACAGAGAGCAGAACTGTGCACGGTGCTCCGAGTGTGGTCTAACCAAGGGATACAGAGACCAGAACTGTGCACGGTGCTCCGAGTGAGGTCTAACCGAGGGATACAGAGAGCAGAACTGTGCACGTGCTCCAAGTGAGGTCTAATCGAGGCATACAGAGAGCAGAACTGTGCACGGTGCTCCGAGTGTGGTCTAACCGAGGGATACAGAGAGCAGAACTGTGCACGGTGCCCCGAGTGAGGTCAAACCGAGGGATAGAGAGTGCAGAACTGTGCACAGTGCTCAGAGTGCGGTCTAACCGAGGGATACAGAGAGCAGAATTGTGCACGGTGCTCCGAGTGTGGTCTAACCAAGGGATACAGAGACCAGAACTGTGCACGGTGCTCCGAGTGAGGTCTAACCGAGGGATAGAGAGAGCAGAACTGTGCACGGTGCTCCGAGTGTGGTCTAACCGAGGGATACAGAGACCAGAACTGTGCACAGTGCTCAGAGTGTGGTCTAACCAAGGGATATTGAGGCCAGAACTGTGCACAGTGCTCCAAGTGTGTGGTCTAACCGAAGGATACAGAGAGCAGAACTGTGCACGGTGCTCCGAGTGTGGTCTAACCAAGGGATACAGAGACCAGAACTGTGCACGGTGCTCCGAGTGAGGTCTAACCGAGGGATAGAGAGAGCAGAACTGTGCACGGTGCTCCGAGTGTGGTCTAACCGAGGGATACAGAGAGCAGAAATGTGCACGGTGCTCCGAGTGAGGTCTAACCGAGGGATAGAGAGAGCAGAACTGTGCACAGTGCTCCGAGTGTGGTCTAACCGAGGGATACAGAGAGCAGAACTGTGCACGGTGCTCCGAGTGAGGCCTAACCGAGGGATAGAGAGAGCAGAACTGTGCACAGTGCTCCGAGTGTGGTCTAACAAAGGGATATTGAGGCCAGAACTGTGCACAGTGCTCCGAGTGTGTGGTCTAACCGAAGGATACAGAGAGCAGAACTGTGCACAGTGCTCCGAGTGTGGTCTAACCGAGGGATACAGAGAGCAGAACTGTGCACGGTGCTCCGAGTGAGGCCTAACCGAGGGATAGAGAGAGCAGAACTGTGCACAGTGCTCCGAGTGTGGTCTAACCAAGGGATATTGAGGCCAGAACTGTGCACAGTGCTCCAAGTGTGTGGTCTAACCGAAGGATACAGAGAGCAGAACTGTGCACGGTGCTCCGAGTGAGGTCTAACCGAGGGATAGAGCAGAACTGTGCATGGTGCTCCGAGTGTGGTCTAACCGAGGGATACAGAGACCAGAACTGCGCACGTGCTCAGAGTGTGGTCAAACTGAGGGATACGGAGACCAGAACTGTGCACGTGCTCCGAGTGAGGTCTAACCGAGGGAGAGACCAGAACTGTGCACAGTGCTCCGTGTGGTCTAACCGAGGGATACAGAGACCAGAACTGTGCACAGTGCTCCGAGTGAGGTCTAACCGAGGGATACAGAGACCAGAACTGTGCACAGTGCTCCATGTGGTCTAACCGAGGGATAGAGAGAGCAGAACTGTGCACGGTGCTCAGAGTGTGGTCTAACCGAGGGATACAGAGACCAGAACTGTGCACAGTGCTCCGAGTGTGGTCTAACCAAGGGATATTGAGGCCAGAACTGTGCACAGTGCTCCGAGTGTGTGGTCTAACCGAAGGATACAGAGAGCAGAACTGTGCACGGTGCTCCGAGTGTGGTCTAACCAAGGGATACAGAGACCAGAACTGTGCACGGTGCTCCGAGTGAGGTCTAACCGAGGGATAGAGAGAGCAGAACTGTGCACGGTGCTCCGAGTGTGGTCTCACCGAGGGATACAGAGACCAGAACTGTGCACAGTGCTCCGAGTGTGGTCTAACCAAAGGATATTGAGGCCAGAACTGTGCACAGTGCTCCAAGTGTGTGGTCTAACCGAAGGATACAGAGAGCAGAACTGTGCACGGTGCTCCGAGTGTGGTCTAACCAAGGGATACAGAGACCAGAACTGTGCACGGTGCTCCGAGTGAGGTCTAACCGAGGGATACAGAGAGCAGAACTGTGCACGTGCTCCAAGTGAGGTCTAATCGAGGCATACAGAGAGCAGAACTGTGCACGGTGCTCCGAGTGTGGTCTAACCGAGGGATACAGAGAGCAGAACTGTGCACGGTGCCCCGAGTGTGGTCAAACCGAGGGATAGAGAGTGCAGAACTGTGCACAGTGCTCAGAGTGCGGTCTAACCGAGGGATACAGAGAGCAGAACTGTGCACGTGCTCCGAGTGAGGTCTAACCGAGGGAGAGACCAGAACTGTGCACAGTGCTCCGTGTGGTCTAACCGAGGGATACAGAGACCAGAACTGTGCACAGTGCTCCGAGTGAGGTCTAACCGAGGGATACAGAGACCAGAACTGTGCACAGTGCTCCATGTGGTCTCACCGAGGGATAGAGAGAGCAGAACTGTGCACGGTGCTCCGAGTGTGGTCTAACCAAGGGATATTGCGGCCAGAACTGTGCACAGTGCTCCGAGTGTGTGGTCTAACCGAAGGATACAGAGAGCAGAACTGTGCACGGTGCTCCATGTGGTCTCACCGAGGGATAGAGAGAGCAGAACTGTGCACGGTGCTCCGAGTGTGGTCTAACCAAGGGATATTGCGGCCAGAAATGTGCACAGTGCTCCGAGTGTGTGGTCTAACCGAAGGATACAGAGAGCAGAACTGTGCACGGTGCTCCGAGTGTGGTCTAACCAAGGGATACAGAGACCAGAACTGTGCACAGTGCTCCGAGTGAGGTCTAACCGAGGGATAGAGAGAGCAGAACTGTGCACGGTGCTCCGAGTGTGGTCTAACCGAGGGATACAGAGACCAGAACTGTGCACAGTGCTCCGAGTGTGGTCTAACCAAGGGATATTGAGGCCAGAACTGTGCACAGTGCTCCAAGTGTGTGGTCTAACCGAAGGATACAGAGAGCAGAACTGTGTACGGTGCTCCGAGTGTGGTCTAACCAAGGGATACAGAGACCAGAACTGTGCACGGTGCTCCGAGTGAGGTCTAACCGAGGGATAGAGAGAGCAGAACTGTGCACGGTGCTCCGAGTGTGGTCTAACCGAGGGATACAGAGAGCAGAAATGTGCACGGTGCTCCGAGTGAGGTCTAACCGAGGGATAGAGAGAGCAGAACTGTGCACAGTGCTCCGAGTGTGGTCTAACCGAGGGATACAGAGAGCAGAACTGTGCACGGTGCTCCGAGTGAGGCCTAACCGAGGGATAGAGAGAGCAGAACTGTGCACAGTGCTCCGAGTGTGTGGTCTAACCGAAGGATACAGAGAGCAGAATTGTGCACGGTGCTCCGAGTGTGGTCTAACCAAGGGATACAGAGACCAGAACTGTGCACGGTGCTCCGAGTGAGGTCTAACCGAGGGATAGAGAGAGCAGAACTGTGCACGGTGCTCCGAGTGTGGTCTAACCGAGGGATACAGAGACCAGAACTGTGCACAGTGCTCAGAGTGTGGTCTAACCAAGGGATATTGAGGCCAGAACTGTGCACAGTGCTCCAAGTGTGTGGTCTAACCGAAGGATACAGAGAGCAGAACTGTACACGGTGCTCCGAGTGTGGTCTAACCAAGGGATACAGAGACCAGAACTGTGCACGGTGCTCCGAGTGAGGTCTAACCGAGGGATAGAGAGAGCAGAACTGTGCACGGTGCTCCGAGTGTGGTCTAACCGAGGGATACAGAGAGCAGAAATGTGCACGGTGCTCCGAGTGAGGTCTAATCGAGGGATAGAGAGAGCAGAACTGTGCACAGTGCTCCGAGTGTGGTCTAACCGAGGGATACAGAGAGCAGAACTGTGCACGGTGCTCCGAGTGAGGCCTAACCGAGGGATAGAGAGAGCAGAACTGTGCAAAGTGCTCCGAGTGTGGTCTAACAAAGGGATATTGAGGCCAGAACTGTGCACAGTGCTCCGAGTGTGTGGTCTAACCGAAGGATACAGAGAGCAGAATTGTGCACGGTGCTCCGAGTGTGGTCTAACCAAGGGATACAGAGACCAGAACTGTGCACGGTGCTCCGAGTGAGGTCTAACCGAGGGATAGAGAGAGCAGAACTGTGCACGGTGCTCCGAGTGAGGTCTAACCGAGGGACAGAGAGAGCAGAACTGTGCACGGTGCTCCGAGTGTGGTCTAACCGAGGGATACAGAGACCAGAACTGTGCACGGTGCTCCGAGTGTGGTCTAACCGAGGGATACGGAGACCAGAACTGTGCACGGTGCTCCCAGTGTGGCCTAACCGAGGGATACGGAGACCAGAACTGTGCACGGTGCTCCGAGTGAGGTCTAACCGAGGGATAGAGAGAGCAGAACTGTGCACGTGCTCCGAGTGAGGTCTAACCGAGGGAGAGACCAGAACTGTGCACAGTGCTCCGTGTGGTCTAACCGAGGGATAAAGAGAGCAGAACTGGGCACGTGCTCCGAGTGAGGTCTAACCGAGGGAGAGACCAGAACTGTGCACAGTGCTCCGTGTGGTCTAACCGAGGGATACAGAGACCAGAACTGTGCACAGTGCTCCGAGTGAGGTTTAACCGAGGGATTCAGAGACCAGAACTGTGCACAGTGCTCCATGTGGTCTAACCGAGGGATAGAGAGAGCAGAACTGTGCACGGTGCTCCGAGTGTGGACTAACCGAGGGATACAGAGACCAGAACTGTGCACAGTGCTCCGAGTGTGGTCTAACCAAGGGATATTGAGGCCAGAACTGTGCACAGTGCTCCAAGTGTGTGGTCTAACCGAAGGATACAGAGAGCAGAACTGTGCACGGTGCTCCGAGTGTGGTCTAACCAAGGGATATTGAGGCCAGAACTGTGCACAGTGCTCCGAGTGTATGGTCTAACCGAAGGATACAGAGAGCAGAACTGTGCACGGTGCTCCGAGTGTGGTCTAACCAAGGGATACAGAGACCAGAACTGTGCACGGTGCTCCGAGTGAGGTCTAACCGAGGGAGAGACCAGAACTGTGCACAGTGCTCCGAGTGAGGTCTAACCAAGGGATACAGAGACCAGAACTGTGCACAGTGCTCCGAGTGTGGTCTAACCAAGGATATTGAGGCCAGAACTGTGCACAGTGCTCCAAGTGTATGGTCTAACCGAAGGATACAGAGAGCAGAACTGTGCACGGTGCTCCGAGTGTGGTCTAACCGAGGGGTAGAGAGAGCAGAACTTTGCACGTGCTCCGAGTGAGGTCTAACCGAGGGAGAGACCAGAACTGTGCACAGTGCTCCGTGTGGTCTAACCGAGGGATAGAGAGAGCAGAACTGTGCACGTGCTCCGAGTGAGGTCTAACCGAGGGAGAGACCAGAACTGTGCACAGTGCTCCGTGTGGTCTAACCGAGGGATACAGAGACCAGAACTGTGCATAGTGCTCCGAGTGAGGTCTAACCGAGGGATACGGAGACCAGAACTGTGCACAGTGCTCCGAGTGAGGTCTAACCGAGGGATACAGAGACCAGAACTATGCACAGTGCTCCGAGTGAGGTCTAACCGAGGGATACAGAGACCAGAACTGTGCACAGTGCTCCATGTGGTCTAACCGAGGGATAGAGAGAGCAGAACTGTGCACGGTGCTCCGAGTGAGGTCTAACCGAGGGAGAGACCAGAACTGTGCACAGTGCTCCGAGTGTGGTCTAACCAAGGGATACAGAGACCAGAACTGTGCACAGTGCTCAGAGTGTGGTCTAACCAAGGATATTGAGGCCAGAACTGTGCACAGTGCTCCGAGTGTGTGGTCTAACCGAAGGATACAGAGACCAGAACTGTGCACGGTGCTCCGAGTGTGGTCTAACCGAGGGATACAGAGACCAGAACTGTGCACAGTGCTCAGAGTGTGGTCTAACCGAGGGATACAGAGAGCAGAACTGTGCACGTGCTCCAAGTGAGGTCTAATCGAGGAATACAGAGAGCAGAACTGTGCACGGTGCTCCGAGTGTGGTCTAACCGAGGGATACAGAGAGCAGAACTGTGCACGGTGCTCCGAGTGAGGTCTAACCGAGGGATAGAGAGAGCAGAACTGTGCACAGTGCTCCGAGTGTGGTCTAACCGAGGGATACAGAGAGCAGAACTGTGCACGTGCTCCGAGTGAGGTCTAACCGAGGGAGAGACCAGAACTGTGCACAGTGCTCCGTGTGGTCTAACCGAGGGATACAGAGACCAGAACTGTGCACAGTGCTCCGAGTCAGGTCTAACCGAGGGATACAGAGACCAGAACTGTGCACAGTGCTCCATGTGGTCTCACCGAGGGATAGAGAGAGCAGAACTGTGCACGGTGCTCCGAGTGTGGTCTAACCGAGGGATACAGAGACCAGAACTGTGCACAGTGCTCCGAGTGTGGTCTAACCAAGGGATATTGAGGCCAGAATTGTGCACAGTGCTCCAAGTGTGTGGTCTACCCGAAGGATACAGAGAGCAGAACTGTGCACGGTGCTCCGAGTGTGGTCTAACCAAGGGATATTGAGGCCAGAACTGTGCACAGTGCTCCGAGTGTGTGGTCTAACCGAAGGATACAGAGAGCAGAACTGTGCACGGTGCTCCGAGTGTGGTCTAACCAAGGGATACAGAGACCAGAACTGTGCACAGTGCTCCGAGTGAGGTCTAACCGAGGGATATAGAGAGCAGAACTGTGCACGGTGCTCCGAGTGTGGTCTAACCGAGGGATACAGAGACCAGAACTGTGCACAGTGCTCAGAGTGTGGTCTAACCAAGGGATATTGAGGCCAGAACTGTGCACAGTGCTCCAAGTGTGTGGTCTAACCGAAGGATACAGAGAGCAGAACTGTGCACGGTGCTCCGAGTGTGGTCTAACCAAGGGATACAGAGACCAGAACTGTGCACGGTGCTCCGAGTGAGGTCTAACCGAGGGATAGAGAGAGCAGAACTGTGCACGGTGCTCCGAGTGTGGTCTAACCGAGGGATACAGAGAGCAGAAATGTGCACGGTGCTCCGAGTGAGGTCTAACCGAGGGATAGAGAGAGCAGAACTGTGCACAGTGCTCCGAGTGTGGTCTAACCGAGGGATACAGAGAGCAGAACTGTGCACGGTGCTCCGAGTGAGGCCTAACCGAGGGATAGAGAGAGCAGAACTGTGCACAGTGCTCCGAGTGTGGTATAACAAAGGGATATTGAGGCCAGAACTGTGCACAGTGCTCCGAGTGTGTGGTCTAACCGAAGGATACAGAGAGCAGAATTGTGCACGGTGCTCCGAGTGTGGTCTAACCAAGGGATACAGAGACCAGAACTGTGCACGGTGCTCCGAGTGAGGTCTAACCGAGGGATAGAGAGAGCAGAACTGTGCACGGTGCTCCGAGTGTGGTCTAACCGAGGGATACAGAGACCAGAACTGTGCACAGTGCTCCAAGTGTGTGGTCTAACCGAAGGATACAGAGAGCAGAACTGTGCACGGTGCTCCGAGTGAGGTCTAACCGAGGGATAGAGCAGAACTGTGCACGGTGCTCCGAGTGTGGTCTAACCGAGGGATACAGAGACCAGAACTGTGCACGTGCTCAGAGTGTGGTCAAACTGAGGGATACGGAGACCAGAACTGTGCACGGTGCTCCGAGTGAGGTCTAACCGAGGGACAGAGAGAGCAGAACTGTGCACGGTGCTCCGAGTGTGGTCTCACCGAGGGATACAGAGACCAGAACTGTGCACAGTGCTCCGAGTGTGGTCTAACCAAAGGATATTGAGGCCAGAACTGTGCACAGTGCTCCAAGTGTGTGGTCTAACCGAAGGATACAGAGAGCAGAACTGTGCACGGTGCTCCGAGTGTGGTCTAACCAAGGGATACAGAGACCAGAACTGTGCACGGTGCTCCGAGTGAGGCCTAACCGAGGGATAGAGAGAGCAGAACTGTGCACGGTGCTCCGAGTGTGGTCTAACCGAGGGATACAGAGACCAGAACTGTGCACGGTGCTCCGAGTGTGGTCTAACCGAGGGATACGGAGACCAGAACTGTGCACGGTGCTCCGAGTCAGGTCTAACCGAGGGATAGGGAGAGCAGAACTGTGCACGTGCTCCGAGTGAGGTCTAACCGAGGGAGAGACCAGAACTGTGCACAGTGCTCCGTGTGGTCTAACCGAGGGATAAAGAGAGCAGAACTGTGCACGTGCTCCGAGTGAGGTCTAACCGAGGGAGAGACCAGAACTGTGCACAGTGCTCCGTGTGGTCTAACCGAGGGATACAGAGACCAGAACTGTGCACAGTGCTCCGAGTGAGGTTTAACCGAGGGATACAGAGACCAGAACTGTGCAGAGTGCTCCATGTGGTCTAACCGAGGGATAGAGAGAGCAGAACTGTGCACGGTGCTCCGAGTGTGGACTAACCGAGGGATATAGAGACCAGAACTGTGCACAGTGCTCAGAGTGTGGTCTAACCAAGGGATATTGAGGCCAGAACTGTGCACAGTGCTCCAAGTGTGTGGTCTAACCGAAGGATACAGAGAGCAGAACTGTGCACGGTGCTCCGAGTGTGGTCTAACCAAGGGATATTGAGGCCAGAACTGTGCACAGTGCTCCGAGTGTGTGGTCTAACCGAAGGATACAGAGAGCAGAACTGTGCACGGTGCTCCGAGTGTGGTCTAACCAAGGGATACAGAGACCAGAACTGTGCACGGTGCTCCGAGTGAGGTCTAACCGAGGGATAGAGAGAGCAGAACTGTGCACGGTGCTCCGAGTGTGGTCTAACCAAGGGATACAGAGACCAGAACTGTGCACGGTGCTCCGAGTGAGGTCTAACCGAGGGAGAGACCAGAACTGTGCACAGTGCTCCGAGTGAGGTCTAACCAAGGGATACAGAGACCAGAACTGTGCACAGTGCTCCGAGTGTGGTCTAACCAAGGATATTGAGGCCATAACTGTGCACAGTGCTCCAAGTGTGTGGTCTAACCGAAGGATACAGAGAGATGAACTGTGCACGGTGCTCCGAGTGTGGTCTAACCGAGGGGTAGAGAGAGCAGAACTTTGCACGTGCTCCGAGTGAGGTCTAACCGAGGGAGAGACCAGAACTGTGCACAGTGCTCCGTGTGGTCTAACTGAGGGATAGAGAGAGCAGAACTGTGCACGTGCTCCGAGTGAGGTCTAACCGAGGGAGAGACCAGAACTGTGCACAGTGCTCCGTGTGGTCTGACCGAGGGATACAGAGACCAGAACTGTGCACAGTGCTCCGAGTGAGGTCTAACCGAGGGATACGGAGACCAGAACTGTGCACAGCGCTCCGAGTGAGGTCTAACCGAGGGATACAGAGACCAGAACTGTGCACAGTGCTCCGAGTGAGGTCTAACCGAGGGATACAGAGACCAGAACTGTGCACAGTGCTCCATGTGGTCTAACCGAGGGATAGAGAGAGCAGAACTGAGCACGGTGCTCCGAGTGAGGTCTAACCGAGGGAGAGACCAGAGCTGTGCACAGTGCTCCGTGTGGTCTAACCGAGGGATACAGAGACCAGAACTGTGCACAGTGCTCCGAGTGTGGTCTAACCAAGGGATACAGAGACCAGAACTGTGCACTGTGCTCCGAGTGAGGTCTAACCGAGGGATACAGAGACCAGAACTGTGCACGGTGCTCCATGTGGTCTAACCGAGGGATAGAGAGAGCAGAACTGTGCACGTGCTCAGAGTGAGGTCTAACCGAGGGAGAGACCAGAACTGTGCACAGTGCTCCGAGTGAGGTCTAACCGAGGGATACAGAGACCAGAACTGTGCACAGTGCTCCATGTGGTCTAACCGAGGGATAGAGCAGAACTGTGCACGGTGCTCCGAGTGTGGTCTAACCGAGGGATACAGAGACCAGAACTGTGCACGTGCTCAGAGTGTGGTCAAACTGAGGGATACGGAGACCAGAACTGTGCACGATGCTCCGAGTGAGGTCTCACCGAGGGATAGAGAGAGCAGAACTGTGCACGTGCTCCGAGTGAGGTCTAACCGAGGGAGAGACCAGAACTGTGCACAGTGCTCCGTGTGGTCTAACCGAGGGATAAAGAGAGCAGAACTGTGCACGTGCTCAGAGTGAGGTCTAACCGAGGGAGAGACCAGAACTGTGCACAGTGCTCCGTGTGGTCTAACCGAGGGATACAGAGACCAGAACTGTGCACAGTGCTCCGAGTGAGGTCTAACCGAGGGATACAGAGACCAGAACTGTGCACAGTGCTCCATGTGGTCTAACCGAGGGATAGAGAGAGCAGAACTGTGCACGGTGCTCCGAGTGTGGTCTAACCGAGGGATACAGAGACCAGAACTGTGCACAGTGCTCCGAGTGTGGTCTAACCAAGGGATATTGAGGCCAGAACTGTGCACAGTGCTCCGAGTGTGTGGTCTAACCGAAGGATACAGAGAGCAGAACTGTGCACGGTGCTCCGAGTGTGGTCTAACCAAGGGATACAGAGACCAGAACTGTGCACGGTGCTCCGAGTGAGGTCTAACCGAGGGACAGAGAGAGCAGAACTGTGCACGGTGCTCCGAGTGTGGTCTCACCGAGGGATACAGAGACCAGAACTGTGCACAGTGCTCCGAGTGTGGTCTAACCAAAGGATATTGAGGCCAGAACTGTGCACAGTGCTCCAAGTGTGTGGTCTAACCGAAGGATACAGAGAGCAGAACTGTGCACGGTGCTCCGAGTGTGGTCTAACCAAGGGATACAGAGACCAGAACTGTGCACGGTGCTCCGAGTGAGGCCTAACCGAGGGATAGAGAGAGCAGAACTGTGCACGGTGCTCCGAGTGTGGTCTAACCGAGGGATACAGAGACCAGAACTGTGCACGGTGCTCCGAGTGTGGTCTAACCGAGGGATACGGAGACCAGAACTGTGCACGGTGCTCCGAGTGAGGTCTAACCGAGGGATAGGGAGAGCAGAACTGTGCACGTGCTCCGAGTGAGGTCTAACCGAGGGAGAGACCAGAACTGTGCACAGTGCTCCGTGTGGTCTAACCGAGGGATAAAGAGAGCAGAACTGTGCACGTGCTCCGAGTGAGGTCTAACCGAGGGAGAGACCAGAACTGTGCACAGTGCTCCGTGTGGTCTAACCGAGGGATACAGAGACCAGAACTGTGCACAGTGCTCCGAGTGAGGTTTAACCGAGGGATACAGAGACCAGAACTGTGCAGAGTGCTCCATGTGGTCTAACCGAGGGATAGAGAGAGCAGAACTGTGCACGGTGCTCCGAGTGTGGACTAACCGAGGGATATAGAGACCAGAACTGTGCACAGTGCTCAGAGTGTGGTCTAACCAAGGGATATTGAGGCCAGAACTGTGCACAGTGCTCCAAGTGTGTGGTCTAACCGAAGGATACAGAGAGCAGAACTGTGCACGGTGCTCCGAGTGTGGTCTAACCAAGGGATATTGAGGCCAGAACTGTGCACAGTGCTCCGAGTGTGTGGTCTAACCGAAGGATACAGAGAGCAGAACTGTGCACGGTGCTCAGAGTGTGGTCTAACCAAGGGATACAGAGACCAGAACTGTGCACGGTGCTCCGAGTGAGGTCTAACCGAGGGATAGAGAGAGCAGAACTGTGCACGGTGCTCCGAGTGAGGTCTAACCGAGGGATAGAGAGAGCAGAACTGTGCACGGTGCTCCGAGTGAGGTCTAACCGAGGGAGAGACCAGAACTGTGCACAGTGCTCCGAGTGAGGTCTAACCAAGGGATACAGAGACCAGAACTGTGCACAGTGATCCGAGTGTGGTCTAACCAAGGATATTGAGGCCATAACTGTGCACAGTGCTCCAAGTGTGTGGTCTAACCGAAGGATACAGAGAGATGAACTGTGCACGGTGCTCCGAGTGTGGTCTAACCGAGGGGTAGAGAGAGCAGAACTTTGCACGTGCTCCGAGTGAGGTCTAACCGAGGGAGAGACCAGAACTGTGCACAGTGCTCCGTGTGGTCTAACTGAGGGATAGAGAGAGCAGAACTGTGCACGTGCTCCGAGTGAGGTCTAACCGAGGGAGAGACCAGAACTGTGCACAGTGCTCCGTGTGGTCTGACCGAGGGATACAGAGACCAGAACTGTGCACAGTGCTCCGAGTGAGGTCTAACCGAGGGATACGGAGACCAGAACTGTGCACAGTGCTCCGAGTGAGGTCTAACCGAGGGATACAGAGACCAGAACTGTGCACAGTGCTCCGAGTGAGGTCTAACCGAGGGATACAGAGACCAGAACTGTGCACAGTGCTCCATGTGGTCTAACCGAGGGATAGAGAGAGCAGAACTGAGCACGGTGCTCCGAGTGAGGTCTAACCGAGGGAGAGACCAGAGCTGTGCACAGTGCTCCGTGTGGTCTAACCGAGGGATACAGAGACCAGAACTGTGCACAGTGCTCCGAGTGTGGTCTAACCAAGGGATACAGAGACCAGAACTGTGCACAGTGCTCCGAGTGAGGTCTAACCGAGGGATACAGAGACCAGAACTGTGCACGGTGCTCCATGTGGTCTAACCGAGGGATAGAGAGAGCAGAACTGTGCACGTGCTCAGAGTGAGGTCTAACCGAGGGATACAGAGACCAGAACTGTGCACAGTGCTCCATGTGGTCTAACCGAGGGATAGAGCAGAACTGTGCACGGTGCTCCGAGTGTGGTCTAACCGAGGGATACAGAGACCAGAACTGTGCACGTGCTCAGAGTGTGGTCAAACTGAGGGATACGGAGACCAGAACTGTGCACGATGCTCCGAGTGAGGTCTCACCGAGGGATAGAGAGAGCAGAACTGTGCACGTGCTCCGAGTGAGGTCTAACCGAGGGAGAGACCAGAACTGTGCACAGTGCTCCGTGTGGTCTAACCGAGGGATAAAGAGAGCAGAACTGTGCACGTGCTCAGAGTGAGGTCTAACCGAGGGAGAGACCAGAACTGTGCACAGTGCTCCGTGTGGTCTAACCGAGGGATACAGAGACCAGAACTGTGCACAGTGCTCCGAGTGAGGTCTAACCGAGGGATACAGAGACCAGAACTGTGCACAGTGCTCCATGTGGTCTAACCGAGGGATAGAGAGAGCAGAACTGTGCACGGTGCTCCGAGTGTGGTCTAACCGAGGGATACAGAGACCAGAACTGTGCACAGTGCTCCGAGTGTGGTCTAACCAAGGGATATTGAGGCCAGAACTGTGCACAGTGCTCCGAGTGTGTGGTCTAACCGAAGGATACAGAGAGCAGAACTGTGCACGGTGCTCCGAGTGTGGTCTAACCAAGGGATACAGAGACCAGAACTGTGCACGGTGCTCCGAGTGAGGTCTAACCGAGGGACAGAGAGAGCAGAACTGTGCACGGTGCTCCGAGTGTGGTCTCACCGAGGGATACAGAGACCAGAACTGTGCACAGTGCTCCGAGTGTGGTCTAACCAAAGGATATTGAGGCCAGAACTGTGCACAGTGCTCCAAGTGTGTGGTCTAACCGAAGGATAGAGAGAGCAGAACTGTGCACGGTGCTCCGAGTGTGGTCTAACCAAGGGATACAGAGACCAGAACTGTGCACGGTGCTCCGAGTGAGGCCTAACCGAGGGATAGAGAGAGCAGAACTGTGCACGGTGCTCCGAGTGTGGTCTAACCGAGGGATACAGAGACCAGAACTGTGCACGGTGCTCCGAGTGTGGTCTAACCGAGGGATACGGAGACCAGAACTGTGCACGGTGCTCCGAGTGAGGTCTAACCGAGGGTTAGGGAGAGCAGAACTGTGCACGTGCTCCGAGTGAGGTCTAACCGAGGGAGAGACCAGAACTGTGCACAGTGCTCCGTGTGGTCTAACCGAGGGATAAAGAGAGCAGAACTGTGCACGTGCTCCGAGTGAGGTCTAACCGAGGGAGAGACCAGAACTGTGCACAGTGCTCCGTGTGGTCTAACCGAGGGATACAGAGACCAGAACTGTGCACAGTGCTCCGAGTGAGGTTTAACCGAGGGATACAGAGACCAGAACTGTGCAGAGTGCTCCATGTGGTCTAACCGAGGGATAGAGAGAGCAGAACTGTGCACGGTGCTCCGAGTGTGGACTAACCGAGGGATATAGAGACCAGAACTGTGCACAGTGCTCAGAGTGTGGTCTAACCAAGGGATATTGAGGCCAGAACTGTGCACAGTGCTCCAAGTGTGTGGTCTAACCGAAGGATACAGAGAGCAGAACTGTGCACGGTGCTCCGAGTGTGGTCTAACCAAGGGATATTGAGGCCAGAACTGTGCACAGTGCTCCGAGTGTGTGGTCTAACCGAAGGATACAGAGAGCAGAACTGTGCACGGTGCTCCGAGTGTGGTCTAACCAAGGGATACAGAGACCAGAACTGTGCACGGTGCTCCGAGTGAGGTCTAACCGAGGGATAGAGAGAGCAGAACTGTGCACGGTGCTCCGAGTGTGGTCTAACCAAGGGATACAGAGACCAGAACTGTGCACGGTGCTCCGAGTGAGGTCTAACCGAGGGAGAGACCAGAACTGTGCACAGTGCTCCGAGTGAGGTCTAACCAAGGGATACAGAGACCAGAACTGTGCACAGTGCTCCGAGTGTGGTCTAACCAAGGATATTGAGGCCATAACTGTGCACAGTGCTCCAAGTGTGTGGTCTAACCGAAGGATACAGAGAGCAGAACTGTGCACGGTGCTCCGAGTGTGGTCTAACCGAGGGGTAGAGAGAGCAGAACTTTGCACGTGCTCCGAGTGAGGTCTAACCGAGGGAGAGACCAGAACTGTGCACAGTGCTCCGTGTGGTCTAACTGAGGGATAGAGAGAGCAGAACTGTGCACGTGCTCCGAGTGAGGTCTAACCGAGGGAGAGACCAGAACTGTGCACAGTGCTCCGTGTGGTCTGACCGAGGGATACAGAGACCAGAACTGTGCACAGTGCTCCGAGTGAGGTCTAACCGAGGGATACGGAGACCAGAACTGTGCACAGTGCTCCGAGTGAGGTCTAACCGAGGGATACAGAGACCAGAACTGTGCACAGTGCTCCGAGTGAGGTCTAACCGAGGGATACAGAGACCAGAACTGTGCACAGTGCTCCATGTGGTCTAACCGAGGGATAGAGAGAGCAGAACTGAGCACGGTGCTCCGAGTGAGGTCTAACCGAGGGAGAGACCAGAGCTGTGCACAGTGCTCCGTGTGGTCTAACCGAGGGATACAGAGACCAGAACTGTGCACAGTGCTCCGAGTGTGGTCTAACCAAGGGATACAGAGACCAGAACTGTGCACAGTGCTCCGAGTGAGGTCTAACCGAGGGATACAGAGACCAGAACTGTGCACGGTGCTCCATGTGGTCTAACCGAGGGATAGAGAGAGCAGAACTGTGCACGTGCTCAGAGTGAGGTCTAACCGAGGGAGAGACCAGAACTGTGCACAGTGCTCCGAGTGAGGTCTAACCGAGGGATACAGAGACCAGAACTGTGCACAGTGCTCCATGTGGTCTAACCGAGGGATAGAGAGAGCAGAACTGTGCATGGTGCTCCCAGTGTGGTTCATTTTTTTAAAATGTGTTTATTGAAAATTTTTCATTATAAACAAACAATTAACTCAAGCTACAATGACAAAGGCCACAACAATTAAAAGCAGGCAGCATGGTAGCACAGTGGTTAGCACTGTTGCTTCACAGCGCCAAGGTCCCAGGTTCGATTCCCAGCTTGGGTCACTGTCTGTGCGGAGTCTGCACGTTCTCCCTGTGTTTGCGTGGGTTTCCTCCGGGTGCTCCAGTTTCCTCCCACAAGTCCTGAAAGACGTGCTGTTAGGTAATTTGGACATTCTGAACTCTCCCTCTGTACCCGAACAGGTGCCGGAATGTGGTGACTAGGGGCTTTTCACAGTAACTTCATTGCAGTGTTGTCACTGCAAAGGGGGCCTTTGAAATCCATGCTGAGGCTTTCAAAGGGACGGGAAGCCTTTATCAGGTGCGCCCTCTCTGGCCGGTAGAAGTGCGGTTTGCACTCCGCGCAGATTTGGCACTCCCTGATGACGGTCCTGACCTCCTCGATGGAGTAGGGCAGGTTGCGGGTCTTGATAAAATGAAAAAAAACGAGTGACCCCGGGTGGCAGAGGTCCTCGTGGAGGGATCGGAGGCGGTCCACTTGTGCGGTGGCACAAGTGCCACGGGACAGGGCATCAGGAGGCTCGCTTAGCTTCCCCGGACGGTACAAGATCTCGTAATTGTAGGTGGAGAGTTCTATCCTCCACCGCAAGATCTTGTCGTACTTAATCTTGCCTCGCTGTGCATTATCGAACATGAAGGCAACCGACCGTTGGTCCGTGAGGAGAGTGAATCTCCTGCCGGCCAGGTAATGCCTCCAGTGTCGCACAGCTTCTATTATGGCCTGGGCCTCCTTTTCGACCGAGGAGTGGTGAATTTCGGAAGCATGGAGGGTACGGGAGAAGAAGGCCACGGGTCTGCCCGCTTGGTTGAGGGTGGCTGCCAGAGCTACGTCGGACGCATCGCTCTCGACCTGGAAGGGGAGGGACTCATCGATGGCGCGCATCGTGGCTTTTGCAATGTCTGCTTTGATGCAGCTGAAGGCCTGGCGGGCCTCTGTTGACAGGGGGACGGTTGTGGACTGGATCAGGGGTCGGGCTTTGTCTGCGTAATTGGGGACCCACTGTGCATAATAGCTGAAGAAACCGAGGCAGCGCTTTAGGGCCTTGGGGCAGTGAGGGAGGGCGAACTCCATGAGGGGGCGCATGCGCTCAGGGTCGGGGCCTATGACTCCACTTCGCACTACGTAGCCTAGAATGGCTAGACGGTCGGTGCTAAACACGCATTTATCCTTATTGTCGGTCAGGTTAAGGATTTTCACGGTCTGGAGGAATTTGCGGAGGTTGGTGTCGTGGTCCTGCTGGTCATGGCCGCAGATGGTGACGTTATCCAGATACGGGAACGTTGCACGTAAGCCGTACCGGTCAACCATTCGGTCCATCTCTCGCTGGAAGACCGAGACCCCGTTCGTGACACCGAAGGGAATCCTTAAAAAGTGATAGAGCCGCCCGTCTGCTTCGAAGGCAGTGTACTGGCGGTCACCATTACGGAGGGGTAGCTGGTGGTAGGCAGACTTGAGATCCACCGTGGAGAAAACCTTGTATTGCGCGATTCTGTTCACCAGGTCGGCTATACGGGGGAGAGGGTACGCATCCAGCTGCGTAAACCTGTTGATGGTCTGACTGTAGTCAATGACCATCCTGTGTTTCTCCCCGGTCTTTACCACCACTACTTGAGCTCTCCAGGGACTGTTGCTCGCTTCGATGATCCCTTCCCTCAGCAGCCTCTGGACCTGATAAAGGTCCGGTCCTGGGCACTGTACCGTCTGCTCCTGGTGGCGACGGGTTTGCAATCCGGGGTGAGGTTTGCAAACAGGGAAGGCGGGTCGACCTTAAGGGACGCGAGGCCGCAGACAGTAAGGGGGGGGTATAGGGCCGCCGAATTTAAAAGTCAGGCTTGGCAGATGGCACTGGAAATCCAGCCCAAGGAGGGTGGCTGCGCAGAGGTGCGGCAGGACGTACAGACGGAAATTGTGGAATTCCCTGCCTTGGACAGTGAGGTTCGCTAGGCAGAACCCCTTTACCTTCACCGCGTGTGACCCGGAGGCCAGGGAGATCCTCTGGTTTACGGGATGGGTGACAAGAGAACAGCGCCTTACCGTGTCAGGGTGAACAAAGCTTTCCGTGCTCCCAGAGTCAATCAGGCACGACGTCTCGTGGACGTTGACGGAGATCGCCGTTGTAGCTTTCGCAAGCGTCCGGGGCCGACTGTACATAGAACATAGAACGATACAGCGCAGTACAGGCCCTTCGGCCCACGATGTTGCACCGAAACAAAAGCCATCTAACCTACACTATGCCATTATCATCCATATGCTTATCCAATAAACTTTTAAATGTCCTCAATGTTGGTGAGTTCACTACTGTTGCAGGTAGGGCATTCCACAGCCTCACCACTCTTTGCGTAAAGAACCTACCTCTGACCTCTGTCCTATATCTATTACCCCTCAGTTTAAAGCTGTGTTCCCTCGTGCCAGCCATTTCCATCCGCGGGAGAAGGCTCTCACTGTCCACCCTATCTAACCCCCTGATCATTTTGTATGCCTCTATTAAGTCTCCTCTTAACCTTCTTCTCTCCAACGAAAACAACCTCAAGTCCATCAGCCTTTCCTCATAAGATTTTCCCTCCATACCAGGCAACATCCTGGTAAATCTCCTCTGCACCCGCTCCAAAGCCTCCACTTCCTTCCTATAATGCGGTGACCAGAACTGTACTGTGGTCCAGAGTCACCAAGGCCAGCTGCAGTAATGGAGAGTTCTGGTCGGGCAGCATGTAGTCGGCTGTGCTGGGGGACTGGGGCCCCATCCAAGATGGCGTCACCCATGGGTCGCACATGGTGTCCGGGGATGAAGAAGATGGTGGCGGCGGCGAGGGACAAAATGGCGGCGCCCACCCATCCAGCGTGGTGTCCGGGGGGCAAAATGGCCGCGCCCGCGGGTCGCACGTGGCCTTAGGATAGGGGGGGTGGCGGTGAGCGCTGGGCGGTCGGGGCCTGAAAGGGGGGTTGCCGATAGTCGCTGGAGACCGCGGCCCCTTCTTGCCGCACCCTTTGCAGGTGGCGGTGCAAGCTGGGCAGCGCGGGCGGGGATGATTCGCCTGCCCGCAGAAGAAACAGCGGTGTCCGGCGGCGTTAGCGGGCCGTCTCGCCGCGCAGGCTTGCGGGGTTAGGGGAAGATTTGAGGGGCTGCCGCTACGGGGTGCCATGCAGCCCAGGGGGCAGCCGTGCGATCAGGAGCAAAGGACAGCGCGTTTTTATAGGCAACATCCATGGACCCTGCCAGGGCCCGTGCCTCTGCAAGTCCCAGAGTGTCCATTTCTAGGAGCCTTCGGCGGATATCGGGGGAGGTCATACCTGCCACGAAAGGAGCCCTAATCAAAAGTTCCGTGTGCTCGTTCCCCGAAACTGGCGGGCAGCCAGTTTCGGCCCAGCACCAGCAGCGCCCGGTCGAAGTCTTCCAACGTTTCCTCGAGGCTTTGCCTCCTAGTCGCCAGCAGGTGACGAGCATAGACCTGGTTCACAGGGCGGATATAATGTCCTTCTAGCAGCTCGATTGCGGCAGCATAATTCGCTGCCTCCTCGATAAGAGGGTAGATCCCAGGGCTGACCCGTGAACGTAGGAGATGCATCTTTTGTCCTTCCGTGAGGGTGTCGGCGGCCGTGTCGAGGTAGCCCGTAAAGCACGCCAGCCAATGTTTGAAAATAGCAGCAGAATTGTCTGCGTGGGGGCTGAGCTGAAGGCACTCCGGTTTGATACGGAGATCCATCCTTTCAACTGAAGTTGTAGCAGATTAAATTGATGCGCAATCAATTACTCTCAAGACAAAGTGATTCATAACTGAAGGCTTTAATCTGCTAAACTCTTCCCCAGCAGCTTCGATACAGAAAGTGAAGGCTACTGGGATGCACCGGTTCTTATACTCTGCCTCTCAGGGCGGAGCTATGTACATCAGCCAATGGTAGACTCCTGGGTCTAACCAATGGTCATCCACCTCTCAGGTACCGCAATACCTGGTACTACCACACAGGTGACCAAAGGAATTGGGGGCCTCCCACTCCCCCCTTGATCCATAGTCAGCCATTTTCACCAAGAGGGATTATCCAACAGTTACAAAGAATTTACGGAAACCAGGCCCACACAATATGGCCGCCAAGCTCCACTAACGGGATTAAATATAGAAAATCTGCAGTCACCGTCAGCAAACTACCTCCAACGTCACCGCCCCCCCCCCCCACCCCCCGACACTGCTACACTTAAATATGCATAGAGATAACAGTAAGGCAAATATAAACCACAAAACCAACTTCTAATAACCTAACCCTAAACCGAACAAAAACATGAAGCTTATTATCTAAAACAGAACTAATACAATGAGCTGCAGTCGACCCCTCAGCAGCCCTCCTGTTAGCTAACGCTTTGGTTAGCAGGGCGGCTCCCCCAGAGAATTAAGAAAAATGCTTACCGAAGAAAATACACTAAGTATTAAAAAAAAACCTTAAAACATAGTACTCCAACAGGGAGCTATATATTTTTACAACAGTCAGAACAAATACAGCAAAAACTAAGATAAAACTAAACCCTCTACCCAAGTCCAACTTGCAAAGCACTCAACTCAAACCAGAAACATAAAAATGCAAACATGAACAAGGAACCACAACAATTCCACTCATCAATATGCCCACTCCCAATATCCAAAAACCTAAATCATGCTGCTTTATGAAGGAATCTGCCTCCCCGGTGCATCAAAAAACAGTATTTTCCCTCACTCTCAGTCGTGCCGGGTACACCCCTCCAAACCAGACTCCGCTGTCATACAGGGCGGCCTTGGTTTTGTTGAACGCCGCCCATTTCCTTACCAGCTCCGCTCCCACATCCTGGTAAAACCTGATGGCATGGCCTTCCCATTTGTTGCCATGATGGCCTTGCCTATTACAGGACTCACTCTTTTTGTTGGAAACTGTGAAACCTCACGATTACCACTCGCGGTGGTTCGCCGGGACGAGGCTTCTGTCGAAGTGTCCGGTAGGCTAGGTCCAGATCAGGAGGGAAATTGGATATACCCTCCCCCACCATCTTCCCAAACAACTTCGCAAAATACTCTGTGGGAGTTGGCCTTCAGTCCCCTCTGGCAAATCCCATAATTCAGATGTTCTGCCCCCAGGAACGATTCTCCAAATCATTCACTTTGGCCTTGAGCGATTAAGCGCATCGGACATCTTCGCCTCCAGAGAGGCAATCTGGTCACTATGTCTCAAAAGGGCCCTCCCTCCATGCCTTGCATAGTTTCAAATGCGCCTTTACCATTTTGTTGCTCCTCTCCAATGCCAAACAAATGGGAGATGAGGCCTCTTCCAGCAATTTGCAGAGGTCCCCCGACACAACACAATAGCGTTTATTGAATTCTGCTGCCAAGGTGTGAGGAAGCCTCTCGGCCATTAGTGCAGTGCTGGAGTCACAGAGGCTGCCTCCATAATTTATTCCACCGACGATCCCCGAGAGGTCCCCGATTCGGGCAACGAACTTCTGCTTTCAGGCTTTTTTCCCCCTGGATTTTCTAGGCATTTCACCTATGTAGGTACTTTATCCCATTAGACAAGTGGGTGTTTAAACAAAAAAAACCCTGAAACTAACTGAAAAGGACTAAAAGAACAGTACCCTAGGGGGAGCCACCTTGTGCACGTCTTCCCCCGACATAACACCACCAGAAGTCCAAGTGTGGTTCTAACCATTTAAAATAGATCCTATTGTCATTTTTTGCTTTTTAAAAAAAATATATATTTTATTGAAATTTTTCATTCACAATTTTTTCCCCTTACACATCAAACATAAAGAAAATGTAACAGTACAAGTAACATGATAACTACAATCTAATAAAGAGTAACTCACTAACTAACATGGTAAACTAACCCAATAACATAAAATTAAACTTTCCCCCTCCCCCCTGGGCTGCTGCTGCTGGTCATCTATCTTCCCTCTAATGTTCCGCTAGGTAGTCGAGGAACGGTTGCCACCGTCTGGTGAACCCTTGAGCCGATCCTCTCAGTGCAAACTTAATCTGCTCCAGTTTTATGAACCCCGCCATATCGTTTATCCAGGCCTTCAGTCCGGGGGGTTTCGCTTCCTTCCACATGAGTAAAATCCTACGCCGGGCGACTAGGGATGCAAAGGCCACGACATCGGCCTCTTTCGCCTCCTGCACTCCCGGCTCATGCGCAACTCCAAATAAAGCTAACCCCCAGCCTGGTTTGACCCGGACCTTCACCACCTTCGAAATCACTCCTGTCACTCCCCTCCAATACCCCTCTAGTGCCGGGCACAACCAAAACATATGTGTGTGGTTTGCCGGGCTTCCGCCGCACCTCCCACACTTGTCCTCCACTCCGAAGAACCTGCTCAACCTTGCTCCCGTTATGTGTGCTCTATGTAGCACCTTAAATTGAATCAGGCTAAGCCTGGCACACGAGGAAGAGGAATTTACCCTGCTTAGGGCATCAGCCCACAGACCCTCCTCTATCTCCTCCCCGAGCTCTTCTTCCCACTTTCCTTTCAGTTCGCCCACCAGCTCCTCCCCCTCTTCTCTCATCTCTCGGTATATTTCTGACACCTTGCCCTCCCCGACCCACACCCCCGAGAGCATTCTATCTTGGATCCCCTGCGTCGGGAGCAATGGAAATTCCCTCACCTGTTGTCATGTGAACGCCCTCACCTGCATATACCTAAAGAAATTTCCCCGGGGCAGCTTATACTTTTCCTCCAACGCTCCCAAACTCGCAAACGTCCCGTCTATAAATAAATCTCCCAGCCTCCTAATTCCCAGCTGGTGCCAGCTCTGAAATCCTCCATCCATTCTTCCTGGGGCAAACCTATGGTTGTTCCTAATTGGGGACCCCACCAGGGCTCCCAGCACACCTCTCTGTCGCCTCCATTGCCCCCAAATATTTAATGTTGCCGCCACCACTGGGTTCGTGGTAAATTCTTTTGGCGAGAACGGTAGTGGCGCCGTCACCAGCGCCTCTAGACTCGTCCCTTTACAGGACTTCCTCTCTAATCTTTTCCACACCGCTCCCTCTCCCTCTATCATCCATTTACGGATCATCGCCACATTGGCGGCCCAGTAGTAGTCGCCCAAATTCGGCAGCGCCAGTCCCCCTCTGTCTCTACTACGTTGTAAGAACCCCCTCCTTACCCTCGGAACTTTCCCTGCCCACACGAAGCTCGTGATGCTCCTGTCTATTTTTTTAAAGAAGGCCTTAGTGATCAGTATAGGGAGACATTGGAATACAAATAGGAACCTCGGGAGGACCATCGTCTTAATTGCCTGCACTCTACCCGCCAGTGACAGTGGCTGCATGTCCCACCTCTTGAAGTCCTCTTCCATTTGTTCCACCAGTCGTGTCAGATTAAGTCTGTGCAAGGTTCCCCAGCTCCTGGCTATCTTAATCCCCAGGTATCGAAAGTTTCTTTCCACTTTCCTTAAAGGCAGGCCATCTATCCCTCTACTCTGGTCCCCAGGGTGTATCACAAAATGTTCACTCTTTCCCATGTTAAGCCTATGTCCCGAGAAATCTCCGAACTCCCTCAATATCTTCATGACCTCTGTCATCCCCCCCACTGGGTCCGTCACAACAGTAGGTCATCCGCGTAGAGTGACACTCGGTGTTCTTCTCCCCCTCTAATCACCCCTCTCCATTTTCTGGAGTCTCTCAGCGCCATGGCCAGTGGTTCAATTGCCAACGCGAACAGTAATGGAGATAGCGGGCATCCCTGTCTTGTTCCCCTGAAAAGTCGGAAATACTCCGATCTTTGCCGACCCGTTACCACACTTGCCGTTGGGGCCCCATAGAGGAGTTTGACCCAGCTAACAAACCCGTCCCCGAACCCGAACCTCCTCAGCACCTCCCATAGATACTCCCACTCCACCCTATCAAATGCCTTCTCTGCATCCATTGCCGCCACTATCTCTGCCTCCCCCTCTGCTGGGGGCATCATTATCACCCCTAATAGCCGTTGCACGTTGACATTAAGTTGTCTCCCCTTTACGAATCCTGTCTGGTCTTCGTGCACCACCCCTGGGACACAGTCCTCTATCCTCGATGCCAGCACCTTTGCTAGCAATTTGGCATCCACATTTAGTAGTGAAATAGGCCTATAGGACCCGCACTGCAGCGGATCTTTATCCCGCTTCAAAATTAGCGATATCGTCGCCTCTGACATTGTCGGGGGTAGAGTCCCCCCTTCCCTGGCCTCGTTAAACGTCCTCGCCAACAGCGGGGCCAGCAAGTCCACATATTTTCTATAAAATTCCACCGGGAACCCATCTGGTCCCGGGGCCGTCCCTGCCTGCATGTTCCCCAGCCCCTTGGTAACCTTGTCCACCCCAATTGGTGCCCCCAGGCCTTCCACCTCCTGCTCCTCCACCCTCGGGAACTTTAATTGGTCCAAAAACTGCCGCATCTCCTCTTTTGCCTCCGGGGGTTGGGACCTATAAAGTCTTTCGTAAAAGGTCTTAAACACCTCGTTTATCTTCCCTGCTCTTCGCACCGTAGCTCCCTTTTCATCTCTAATTCCCCCTATCTCCCTCGCCGCTGTCCTCTTTCGCAGCTGATGGGCCAACAGACGACTAGCCTTTTCCCCATATTCATATCTCATCCTCTGTGCCTTCCTCCACAGCACCTCCGCCCTCCTGGTGGTCAGAAGGTCGAACTCCGTCTGGAGTCGTCGTCTCTCCCTGTACAGTCCCTCCTCCGGGGTCTCCGCATATTCTTTGTCCACCCTTAAAATCTCCCCCAGTAATCTTTCCCTTTCCATGGCCTCTGTTTTCCCTTTGTGGGCCCTGATGGAGATCATCTCTCCTCTGACCACCACCTTTAGTGCTTCCCATACCACTCCCACTCGGACCTCCCCGTCGTCATTGGCCTCCAGGTATCTCTCGATGCATCCCCGCATCCTTCCACAGACTCCCTCATCCGCCAACAATCCCACATCTAATCGCCAGAGTGCACGCTGCTCCCTCTCCTCTCCTAGTTCCAGGTCCACCCAATGTGGGGCATGATCCGAGATAGCTATGGCTGAATACTCAGTTTCTTCCACCCTCGAGATCAACGACCTTCCCAAAACAAAAAAAAATCTATCCAGGAGTACACCTTGTGAACATGGGAGAAGGAGAACTCCTTGGCCTTCGGTCTAACAAATCGCCATGGATCCACTCCCCCCATTTGGTCCATAAGCCCCTTAAGCACCTTGGCCGCTGCCGGCCTTCTTCCGGTCTTAGATCTGGATCTATCTAACCCTGGGTCCAGCACGGTGTTGAAGTCTCCCCCCATTATCAAGTTTCCTACCTCCAGGTCCGGGATACGCCCCAGCATCCGCTTCATGAATCCCGCATCATCCCAATTCGGGGCATATACGTTAACCAACACGACCTCCATTCCCTCCAGCCTGCCACTCACCATCACATTTCTGCCTCCACTATCTGCTACAATGCTCCTAGCTTCGAATGATACCCGTTTCCCCACCAGTATGGCCACCCCTCTATTCTTTGCATCCAGCCCTGAATGGAACACCTGTCCCACCCATCCTTTCCTTAACCTAACTTGGTCCGCCACCTTCAGGTGCGTCTCCTGAAGCATAGCCACGACTGCCCTCAGTCCTTTCAAGTGTGCGAGCACTCGGGCCCTTTTAATCGGTCCATTTAGGCCTCTCACGTTGCACGTGATCAGCCGCACTGGGGGGCTACCTGCCCCCTTCCCGTGTCGACTAGCCATCACCCTCTCTAGGCCAGTCCCACGTCCCGATTCCGCGCTCCCACTCGTTCCCCAGGTGGCGCATTCCAGCCCCGACCACCCTTTCTTTAGCCAGTTCCTCTTTGATTTCTGCAGCAGCAACCCAGTTATCCTCCCCCCGCCCCCCTCCCCGCTAGATCCCCATCTAGCGTGATTGCTCCCCCCATGTTACTTCCGAAGGTCAGCTGACTTCAACTGACCCCGGCTTCTCCCGCTCACTCCTTGACCCCCCCCCCCGTGTGGGGAACTCCCATCTACCTTGCGCCTATCTTCCCGCCATCACCTTTCTGGCGCGGGAACAAGGACAGTAGGCTCCATATTCTCTGTAGCTGTCCCTCCCCTTATGGCGCAGCTCCCTCTACATTCTCCACCTATGTCTCTTCTTTCCCCCCACCGGCGCCCACATTTCTTGGTGTCCCCCCCCTTCCCAATTTACATCTCTATGTAGATCGACAGTAACATTTCTCTCTAATATCAGTCCCTCAGTTCCGATCCAGTTTCTCGTCTTTAATAAAGGTCCATGCTTCTTCCGCCGTTTCGAAGTAGTGATGTCTCTCCTGGTACGTGACCCATAGTCGCGCCGGCTGCAGCATCCCGAACTTCACCTTCTTCTTGTGTAGCACCTCCTTGGCTCGATTAAAACTCGCCCTACTTCTCGCCACCTCCGCACTCCAATCCTGGTACACCCGTACCACGGCATTCTCCCATCTACTACTCCGTACCTTTTTGGCCCATCTCAGAACCACTTCTCTATCATTAAAGCGGTGAAATCGCACGATTGTCGCCCTAGGTGGTTCTCCCGCCTTTGGGCTCCTCGCAGGGACCCGATGCGCCCCCTCCACTTCTAAGGGGCCCGAAGGGGCCTCAGCTCCCATCAGCGAGCTTAGCATCGTGCTCACGTAAGCCCCGCAGTCCGCACCTTCCACTCCCTCGGGGAGACCCAGGATCCGAAGGTTCTTCCTTCGTGCTCTGTTTTCTAGGGCCTCAATCCTTTCAATGCACTTTGTGGAGCGCCTCGTGCGTCTGTGTTTTGACCGCCAGGCCCAGGATCTCGTCTTCATTATCCGTCACCTTCTGCTCCACCACACGGAGCTCTGTCTCCTGGGTCCTTTGTGCCTCCTTAAGCCCCTCAATTGCCTGTAGCATCGGGGTCAGCACCTCCTTCTTAAGTAGCTCCACACACCGTCTTAAGAATTCGTCTTGATCGGGCCCCCATGTCGCCTGGGCTTTCTCCGCCGCCATCTTGCTTCTTTTTTCCTCCTGTCCCTATCGTCGAGGATTCCTCGCGACGTAGCCGCCGCCGCCGATATTTTTCTCTTTCATTGGGGGGGGGGAACTCCCGGTTAACTCACCCCACACCGGGTTTCGTCCTGAAAAAATTCCCCGTTGGGGCTCTTAAAAGAGCCTGAAGGTCCGTTTGAGCAGGAGCCGCCGAAACGTGCGGCTTAGCTGGGCATCGCCGCAACCGGAAGTCGTCCATTTTTTTTTTGCTATTTTTTAATGATGTTATTTAGGTCAATCTGTTTCCCCAAAATGCTTTGTTGGTTGATATGTTCCTCATTTCTATGCACCCTGTGTGAACCTAATCCCTTAATACATGTCCACCACCCACAAGATGCACCGCAGCGAATCGCCAAGGTTTCTTCGACGGCACGTTCCAAACCCGCCACCTCTGCTATCCAGAAGGACAAGGGGCAGCAAACACATGGGAAACACGCACCACCTGCAAGTTCCCACCTCCGAACCCCACACATACCATCCTGACTGGGAAATAAATCGGCCGATCTTCCACTGTCACCGGGTCAAAATCCTAGAACTCGCTCCTATCTCTTGTCACATCTCCTCATCACCATCTCCCAATATACCTCACTCCACTGTCTCTACATGTCCCTCGCCCCACCGTCTCCCTGCTTGTGCCGTCTCTCCGTGTTGCTCACTCCCCACCACCTCCCCGTATCCATTGCTCCTATCATCTACCCTCATCCCTTTCTCCCATCGCATCCCTCACTCCCACCGTTACCCATATCCCTCAATCCCACTGTCTCCCCTATCCCTCACCCCCCACTGTCACCCCATATCCCTCACTCCCCACCGTCTCCCCATATCCCTCATTGATATGCCATCAATGAACACACGACGATTGGTGAACGTAACTGAAGCTTTAATAAACGAAACAGAAAGCCTCCTGGCCTCGGATCCCGAACTGAGGCAGCGGCGGAGATTAGCCACCTTTATACCGAGCCCGAGGGGAGGCGGAGCCATCAGGCAGTGGTTTACCACAATACACATATTATATACTACAGTGGTTCGGAGCCAGCAGGGACAAACCCAGGCATGTAATACAGCAGTACAATAGAATACAGTGGTTTACCACATTCACCCCGTTTAAAAAAAAGAGTCTAGCGGAGGTGAAGTGGACTTAAAGATCAAGTCTGTCGGGTGCCTTGACCATCCGCCGTGATCGCCTCAGTCCCAGCTGTGTTGTGGGCACCGGTATCGAGACCTGTGCGTCCGGGAGCGTGTCGTCCTCTTCTTCACACAGTTGTTGAGCCAGTGGATGGGGGGGGGGGGGGGGGGGGGGGTTGGTGGTGATGGCCGCCGGTGGGCCTGCGGGTGCCAGACCTTGAAGTAACTGGGTAGTGGTGTAGGATCGGGGGTGGTGGTGATGGTCGCTGGGGTACCTGCAGGTGCCAAATCCCAGAGGGAGACTGTGTCCTGTCGCCCGTCATGATGTGCCACGGAGGCATATTGTGGGTTGGCATGGAGGAGCAGGACCTTCTGGACGAGGGGGTCTGATTTAAGGCTCCTCGCATGTTTCCGGAGGAGGACGGGCGCTGGGACTGTCAGCCAGCCCGTCGCGTTCTCCCTCTCCACCTGTCCGTTTCCCCGGGGGTTATAGCTGGTCATCCTGCTGGAGGCGATGCCCTTGCTGAGCAAGGAACTGACGCAACTCGTCGCTCATGAAGGAGGATCCCTGATCGCTATGGATGTAGGTGGGGAACCCGAACAAGGTGAAAAGACTGTGCGGGGCCTTGATGACGGTGGCAGAGGTCATGTTAGGGCACGGGATGGCAAAGGGCAATCTTGAGTATTCGTCAACAATGTTGAGGAAGTACACGTTACGGTCCGTGGAGGGGAGGGGCCCTTTGAAATCGATGCTGAGGCGCTCAAAGGGGCGAGAGGCCTTTACCAGGTGCGCTTTGTCTGGCCGATAGAAGTGCGGTTTGTACTCGGCACAGACCTGGCAGTCGCTGGTCAGGGTCCTGACCTCCTCGATGGAGTAAGGCAGGTTGGGGGCCTTGATAAAGTGAAAAAAACGTGTGACCCCCCCCGGTGACAGAGATCATTGTGGAGGGCCCGGAGTCGGTCTAATTGTGCGCTGGCACATGTACCGCAGGATAGGGCATCTGGGGGCTCATTGAGTTTCCCAGGTCGGTACAAGATACCGTAGTTGTAGGTGGAGAGCTCGATCCTCCACCTCAGAATCTTGTCGTTCTTGATTTTGCCCCGCTGTGTATTGTTGAACATGAAGGCAACTGACCATTAGTCAGTGAGGAGAGTGAATCGCCTGCCGGCCAGGTAATGCCTCCAATGTTGCACAGCTTCTACAATGGCTTGGGCTTTCTTTTCGACGGAGTGTCGAATATCAGAGGCATGGAGGGTACGGGAGAAGAAAGCCACGGGCCTGCCCGCCTGGTTGAGTGTAGCGGCCAGACCAAAGTCCGACGCATCGCTCTCCACCTGGAATGGAATGGACTCGTCCACAGCGTGCATCCCGGCTTTGGCAATATCTGCCTTGATGCGGTTGAAGGCCAGACGGGCCTCAGCCGTCAGGGGAAAAATGGTGGATTTAATAAGTGGACAGGCCTTGTCCGCATAATTGGGGACCCACTGGGCATAGTACGAGAAGAACCCCTGGCATCTCTTCAGGGCCTTGGGACAGTGGGGGAGGGGGAGTTCCAGGAGGGGGCGCATTCGGTCGGGGTCGGGCCCTAGGACTCCGTTTTCCACAACGTAGCCAAGGATGGCTAGGCGGGTTGTGCGGAAAACGCATTTTTCCTTATTATAGATGAGGTTCAGGAGTTTAGCGGTGTGGAGGAAGTGCCGGAGGTTCCCGTCATGGTCCTGCTGGTCATGGCCGCAGATGGTGACATTGTCTAAGTACAGGAACGTGGCCCGCAGCCTGTACTGGTCAACCATTCGGTCCATTTCTCGTTGGAAGACCGAGACCCCAGTGGTGACGCCGAGGGAACCCTGAGGAAGTGGTAGAGGCGGCCGTCTGCCTCGAAGGCAGTGTATTGGCGGTCCTCCAGGCGGATAGGGAGCTGGTGGTACGCGGACTTCAAGTAAACAGTGGAGAAGACTCGATACTGCGCAATCTGATTGACCATGTCAGATATGCGAGGAAGCGAGTACGCATCGAACTGCGTGTACCTGTTGATGGTCTGACTGTAGTCGATGACCATCCAGTGCTTCTCCCCAGTCTTGACGACCACCACTTGGGCTCTCCAAGGGCTGGTACTAGCCTCAATGATCCCCTCTCGTAGGAGTCGCTGGACCTCCGACCTGATGAAGGCCCTGTCCCGGGCACTGTATCATCTGTTCCTAGTCGCGACGGGCTTACAGTCTGGGGTGAGGTTAGCGAAGAACGAGGGTGGGGCGACCTTAAGGGTCGCGAGGCTACAGACGGTGAGGGGGGCAGGGTCCACCAAACTTTAAAGTAAGGCTTTAGAGGTGGCACTGGAAGTCGAGCGCCAGTAATAGGGCAGCGCAGAGATGGGGAAGGACATAGAGTTTAAAGTTAGTGTACTCTACGCCTTGTACATTAAGGGTCACGACACAGTACCCGCGGATTTACTACTGAATGTGATCCGGAAGCCAGGGAGATTTTCTGGGTCGCGGGTAACATTGGGAGCAGCGCCTTACTGTATCTGGGTGTATGAAGCTGTCTGTGCTCCCGGAGTAAAAAAGGCAGGCCGTCTCGTGCCCGTTGATCCCCAAGGTCATCGTTGATTTAGTGAGGTGATGAGGCTGGGACTGGTCGAGCGTGATGGAGGCGAGCTTCAGAAGGTGATGGGTAGGCCGGTTGGAGGTAGCGGCGGCCAGCGTACGACCGGGTGAGCAGGGCTCCCGGGAGGCTGCGGAGTGGTCCCAAGATGGCGGCCCCCATGGGTCGCGCGTGGCATCGGCGATGGCGTCAAAGATGGCAGCCCCATGGGTCGCACGTGGTGGGCGAAATCGAAGATGGCGGCACCCGCGGGTCACACATGGCGGGTGGAGCGGCAGCTGGGGGTGGCCCGACAGGCAGCAGGCAGTGCTGCTGGGCCTAGGAGTTTTCGGGAGAGATCGGACGTGGCAGGCTTTTGCAACGTGGCCCTTCCTTCCACACCCGTTGCAAGTCATGTTCCGTGCAGGGCAGCGTTGTCTGCGATGCTTACCCTGGCCGCAAAAGTAGCACTTCAGGCTTCCGGCGTTGGCGGGCTGCTGCACGGCACAGGCTTGCGCCGCACTCGAGTCAGATGATGGCGGTGCCCACGAGGGTGCCGCACGGTTGGAGGTGTAGGCCTCCATGTTCTGGAAGGCCACCTCCAGCGAGTTTGAGAGCTGCACTGTCTCCAGGAGGCCGAGTGTACCCCCTTCTAGAAATCGCTGGTGGATGTAGTTCGATTTCATACCTGCGGAATCGGCGTCCCTGATCAACAGCTCCGCCTATTGGGTAGCCGATATTGCCTGGCAGTCACAATTCCGGCTTATTACCCGCAAGGCACGCAGGAATTCTGCTAGTGATTCTCCAGGGCGTTGGCGCCTCGTGGCAAGAAGGTGCCTAGCGTACACCTCGTTCACAGACTTTACATATTGTCCCTTTAGCAGCATTATCGCCTCCGTACACGAGCGGGCGTCCCGGATGTGAAGGAAAACTTGTGGCTCACCCGTGCGTTGAGGATCTGCTTCTTTTAAGAGGTCGGTGAAGTCTTCGGTGGAGGATCCAAGGTACGCTTCGAAGGAGCTTAGCCAGTGCTCGAATGTTGCAGTGGCGTCGGCTGCCTGTGGGTCCAGCTCCAGGCGATCAGGCTTGAGTGATGAATTCATCTTAGCTGTTTAGTTTATTAAATTGATATGCCATCAATGAACTCACGACGAGTGGTGAACGTAACTGAGGCTTTAATAAACTAAACAGAAAGCCTCCTGGCCTCGTATCCCGAACTGTGGCAGAGGCGGGGACCAGCCACCTTTATACCGAGCTCGAGGGGAGGCGGAGACATCGGGCAGTGGTTTACCACATTACATATAATACAGTGGTCATTTACCACAATACGCATATTATATACTAGTGGTTCAGAGCCAGCAGGGACAAGCCCAGGCATGTAACAATACAGCAGTACAATACAATACAGTGGTTTACGACACTCACTACCCACCGTCCCCACGTATCCTTCACCCCCCCACCGTCTCCTCCTATCCCTCACTCACCACCGTCTCCCCATAACCCTCACTCCCCACCGTCTCCCCGTACCCCTCACTTCCCCACCGTCTCCCTGTATCCCTCATTCCCACCGTCTCCCCATACCCCTCACTCCCCACCGTCTCCCCATAACCCTCACTCCCCACCGTCTCCCCGTACCCCTCACTCACCACCGTCTCCCCATAACCCTCACTCCCCACCGTCTCCCCGTACCCCTCATTCCCACCGTCTCCCCATACCCCTCACCCCCACCGTCTCCCAGTATCCCTCACTCCCACCATCTCCCCATATCCCTCACTCCCCACCGTCGCCCCGCATCCCTCACTACCCACCGTCTCCCCGTACCCCTTACCCTCACCGTCTCCCCATATCCCTCACTCCCCACTGTCTCCCATGTATCCCTCACTGCCACCGTCTCCCCCGTATCTCTCACTCCCCGCCATCTCCCGTTTCCCTCACTCCCACCATCTCCAGTATCCCTCACTCCCACCGTCTCCCCGTATCCCTCACTCCCACCGTCTCCCATGTATCCCTCGCTCCCACCGTCTCCCCGTTTCCCTCACTCCCACCATCTCCCCGTATCCCTCACTCCCACCGTCTCCCCGTATCCCTCACTCCCACCGTCTCCCCGTATCCCTCACTCCCACCGTCTCTCCATATCCCTCACTCCCACCGCCTCTCCCCATATCCCTCACTCCCACCATCTCTCCATATCCCTCACTCCCAACCATCTCCCATGTATCCCTTGCTCCCATTGTCTCCACGTATACCTCACTCCCACTGTCTCCCCGTATCCCTCACTCTCACCGTCTCCCTCACTCCCACCGTCTCTCCATATCCCTCACTCCCACCGCCTCCCCGTATCCCTCACTCCCACCGTCTCCCTGTATCCCTGAATCCCACCGTCTCCCCGTATCCCTCACTCCCACCGTCTCCCATGTATCCCTAACTCCCACCGTCTCCCCGTAACCCTTACTACCCACCGTCTGCCGTATCCCTCACTACCCAGTCTCCCCGTATCCCTCACTACACATCTCCTCATATCCCTTGTTCCCATCGTCTCTCTGTATAGCTCACTCCCCAGTCTCCCCGTTTCCCTCGCTCCCCATCTGCCTGTATCCCTGACTCCCTACCGTCTCCCTGTATCCCTCACTCGCTCGCTGTCTACCCATAACACTCGCTCCCCATTTCCCTCACTCCCACAAGTCTCCCCATATCCCTCATTACCCGCCATCTCCCCGTAGCCCTCGCTGCCCGCCATCTGCCCGTGTCCCTTGCTCTCCGCCATCTCACTCACACCCCAACCGTCTCCCCGTAACCCACACACCTCGCGGTCTACCCATAACAATACAGCAGTACAATACAATACAGTGGTTTACGACACTCACTACCCACCGTCCCCCGTATACTTCACCCCCCACCGTCTCCTCCTATCCCTCACTCACCACCGTCTCCCCGTATCCCTCACTCCACACCATCTCCCCGTATCCCTCACTCCACACCGTCTTCCCATATCCCTCACCTACCCACCGTCTCCCCGTACCCCTTTACCCCCACAACCCTCACTCCCCACCGTCTCCCCGTATCCCTCACTCCCCACCGTCTCCCCGTATCCCTCATTCCCACCGTCTCCCCATACCCCTCACCCCACCGTCTCCCAGTATCCCTCACTCCCACCATCTCCCCATATCCCTCACTCCCCACCGTCGCCCCCGCATCCCTCACTACCCACCGTCTCCCCGTACCCCTTACCCCCCACCGGTCTCCCCATATCCCTCACTCCCCACTGTCTCCCATGTATCCCTCACTGCCACCGTCTCCCCGTATCTCTCACTCCCCATCTCCCCGTTTCCCTCACTCCCAACATCTCCCCGTATCCCTCACTCCCACCGTCTCCCATGTATCCCTCGCTCCCACCGTCTCCCCGTATCCCTCACTCCCTCCCGTCTGCCCCCGTATCCTCACTCCCACCGTCTCCCCGATATCCCACTCCCACCGTCTCCCAGTATCCCTCACTCCCACCGCCTCCCCATATCCCTCACTCCCACCATCTCTCCATATCCCTCACTCCCACCGTCTCCCCATGTATCCCTTGCTCCCATCGTCCCCCGTATCCCTCACTCCCACTGTCTCCCCGTATCCCTCACTCTCACCGTCTCTCTGTATCCCTCACTCCCACCGTCTCCCTGTATCCTGAATCCTACCGTCTCCCCCGTATCCCTCACTCCCACCGTCTCCCATGTATCCCTAACTCCCACCGTCCTCCCCGTAACCCTTACTACCCACCGTCTGCCGTATCCCTCACTACCCAGTCTCCCCGTATCCCTCACTACACATCTCCTCATATCCCTTGTTCCCATCGTCTCTCTGTATAGCTCACTCCCCAGTCTCCCCGTTTCCCTCGCTCCCCATCTGCCTGTATCCCTGACTCCCTACCGTCTCCCTGTATCCCTCACTCCTCGCTGTCTACCCCATAACACTCGCTCCCCATTTCCCTCACTCCCAGACATCTCCCCATATCCCTCATTACCCACCATCTCCCCGTAGCCCTCGCTGCCCGCCATCTGCCCGTGTCCCTTGCTCTCCGCCATCTCACTCACACCCCACCGTCTCCCCGTAACCCACACACCTCGCGGTCTACCCATAACCCTCGCTCCACATCTCCCCATTTCCCTCATTCCCCACCGACTCCATAACCTTTACTCCCTGCCGTCTCCCCGTATCCCTCACTCCCCGCCGACTCCCCTTAAACCCTCACTCCCCGCCGACTTCCCGTACCCCTCGTTCCCTCGCCGTTTCCCCATATCCCTCGCTGCCACCATTTCCTCGTTTTGCGGAGGTTTTTGTTAAACACAGCTATCCGAGGGGACAGACAGAACGAGACGAGCCGCTTAAATGGGCCGAATGTCCGTCTCCATGCCGAGGACGCAATGCGGGGAACCAAAAAGGCCAATGGAGCCATCGAAGAATTGCTGTAAATGGAACTTTATTGCAGACGTTGGAAGGAGCGCCTCTGTTTATCAATTGCACAGAGCCAGCGAAAACCAGTAGGGCTCTGAGAGTGAGCTCCTCCAGGCTGGCAAGGTTGCTGGGGAATGTTCCCAGGGATCTTCAGTTAACGTGGATGGGAGGATGAGGAGACTGGGGAAGCTTCCCGAAGTTCAAGGACGGTTAAGAAGGAGATTTAATGGAGGCATTTTCCCAGCAGGAAGTGTTGCAAACAGGGTGAATGAATAAAAACCGTTAGGAGTGACTGGCGGTTCAGGGAATCAGCAGGGTGTGGTGGGGGAGAAGCTTGGAGGAAGAGAACAGGATCTAAACCAAGAGGGGGGATACTCGGAGGGGCGCCCTTCCCCCCCCCCACCCCCCCCCCCCCCCCCACCCCATCCCGAGTTGTCATGTTGCCGGAAAGGGGCGGTGGGGTGGAATTCGATCATGTTGATGTGGAAACAAATTGGTAGAGCTGGGGGAGTGGGGGGTAGAGGTGGCAGTGGCGGGGGAAGGGTCATGGAGGAGGAAGTGGGGGGGGTGCGTGCTGGAGGGAGATGATGGGATCAAATGGAAAGTTATGTCAAAGAGCGCACAACAGGCCCAATTCTTCCTTGTGAAAGCTGCATTGTCATTCCTCAGCCAGGGGAGGCAGAGCATTGACTTTGAGGAAGGTGGCGGGTCAGCAGCCGGGATTATGGGAGGCGTCGCTCACACCTGACAACAGTGAATTAGGTCAGCGCCTGAAACCTCTCTGCCCCGGAGAGGACACTTCTCAATTTGGCAGAGCGAGTGAGGTATATACGGGGTAGATGGTGGGAGTGATGGATAGAGGGAGGACCGTGGAAGTGAGGGATATGGAGAGATGGTGATAGTGAGAGTGATGGGGAGACGGTGGGAGTGAGGGATACGGTGGGAGTGAGGGATACGGGGGAACAGTGGGAGTGAGGGATACGGGGAGACGGTGGGAGTGAGGGATACGGGGAGACAGTGGGAGTGAGGGATACGGGGAGACAGTGGGAGTGAGGGATACTGGGAGACGGTGGGAGTGAGGGATACGGGGAGACGAAGGGAGGGGAGGGATACGGGGAGACGAAGGGAGGGAGGGATACGGGGAGACAGTGGGAGTGAGGGATACGGGGAGACAGTGGGAGTGAGGGATACGGGGAGACAGTGGGAGTGAGGGATACTGGGAGACGGTGGGAGTGAGGGATACGGGGAGACGAAGGGAGGGAGGGATACGGGGAGACGAAGGGAGGGAGGGATACGGGGAGACGAAGGGAGGGAGGGATACGGGGAGACGAAGGGAGGGAGGGATACGGGGAGATGGTGGGAGTGAAGGATACGGGGAGACGGTGGGAGTGAGGGATACGGGGAGACGGTGGGGAATGAGGGATACGGGGGAGACGGTGGGAATGAAGGATACGGGGAGACGGTGGGGAATGAAGGATACGGGGAGACGGTGGGGAATGAAGGATACGGGGAGACGGTGGGGAATGAAGGATACGGGGAGACGGTGGGGAATGAAGGATACGGGGGAGACGGTGGGGAATGAAAGGATACGGGGAGACGGTGGGGAATGAAGGATACGGGGAGACGGTGGGGAATGAAGGATACGGGGAGACGGTGGGGAATGAAGGATACGGGGAGACGGTGGGGAATGAAGGATACGGGGAGACGGTGGGGGAATGAAGGATACGGGGGAGACGGTGGGGAATGAAGGATACGGGGAGACGGTGGGGAATGAAGGATACGGGGAGACGGTGGGGAATGAAGGATACGGGGAGACGGTGGGGAATGAAGGATACGGGGAGACGGTGGGGAATGAAGGATACGGGGAGACGGTGGGGAATGAAGGATACGGGGAGACGGTGGGGAATGAAGGATACGGGGAGACGGTGGGGAATGAAGGATACGGGGAGACGGTGGGGAATGAAGGATAAGGGAGACGGTGGGGAATGAAGGATAACGGGAGACCGGTGGGTGAATGAAGGATACAGGGAGACGGTGGGGAATGAAGGATACGGGGAGACGGTGGGGAATGACGGATACGGGGAGGCGGTGGGAGTAAGGGATACGGGAAGACGGTGGGAGTGAGGGTTACGGGAAGACGGTGGGAGTGAGGGATACGGGGAGGCGGTGGGAGTGAGGATACGGAAGACGGTGGAGTGAGGGATACGGGAAGACGGT
>NC_092722.1:85849973-85884973 GCF_047496885.1 Scyliorhinus torazame
TGTAGAGGGAGCTTTACTCTGTATCTAACCCCGTGCTGTACCTGTCCTGGGAGTGTTTGATGGGGACAGTGTAGAGGGAGCTTTACTCTGTATCTAACCCCGTGCTGTACCTGTCCTGAGAGTGTTTGATGGGGACAGTGTCGAGGGAGCTTTACTCTGTATCTAACCCCGTGCTGTACCTGTCCTGGGAGTGTTTGATGGGGACAGTGTAGAGGGAGTTTTACTCTGTATCTAACCCTGTGCTGTACCTGTCCTGGGAGTGTTTGATGGGGACAATGTAGAGGGAGCTTTACTCTGTATCTAACCCCGTGCTGTACCTGTCCTGGGAGTGTTTGATGGGGACAGTGTAGAGGGAGCTTTACTCTGTATCTAACCCATGCTGTACCCGTCCTGGGAGTGTTTGATGGGGACAGTGTAGAGGGAGCTTTACTCTGTATCTAACCCCATACTGTACCTGTCCTGGGAGTGTTTGATGGGGACAGTGTAGCGGGAGCTTTACTCTGTATCTAACCCCATGCTGTACCTGTCCTGGGAGAGTTTGATGGGGACAGTGCAGAGGGAGGTTTACTCTCTATCTGACCTGCTCACACCGCACGATGACCAACTGGTGAAACAGGGACACAGGATAATGCTCACCGACACTCCTTTGTCTTTCAGGCTCTGTGACAACCCCTGAATTGCCTCTACGAGCCGTCTGTTGGCCCTGTTGTAGGCATGTCCAGAATCGATCATTGCCTCACACAGATTGACCACCTCAACAGAAACACAACCAGAATGGATTGAGTTAAAATTCATGCTCAGGCAAGGGTTAGGGGTCACAGTGCAGGGTATAGTCAAGGGAAGGTCACGAGTCACAGTGCAGGATAAGGCCAATGGACAGTCAGGGGTCACAGTACAGGGTACGGTGCAGGGTAAGGTCAGGGGAAAGGTTGAGGGGTCACAGTGCAGGAAGTCAGGGTAAAGGTTTAGGGGTCACAGTGCAGGGTACGGTCAGGGGTAAAGGCACAGGGGTCACAGTGCAGGTAAGTCAGGGTACAGGTTCAGGTGTCACAGTGCAGGGTAAGGTCAGAATAAAGGCTCAGAGATCACAGTGCAGGGTAAGGTCAGGGTAAAGGCTCAGCTGTCACAGTGCAGGAAACATTCATGTTGTACAGTGCACAATAGGGATTTGGGTTAAGGGTCACTATACGAGAGGCGGCGGGGGCCAGAGGCACGGGGAGGCGGCGGGGGGGGGGGGGGCTAGAGGCACGGGGACGCGGGGGGTGGGGGGGGGGCAGAGGCACGGGGACGCGGGGGGTGGGGGGGGGGCAGAGGCACGGGGACGCGGGGGGGGGGGCAGAGGCGCGGGGGGGCCAGAGGCACGGGGAGGCGGCGTGGGCCAGAGGCACGGGGACGCGGTGGGGGGCGGGGGGGGGGCCAGAGGCACGGGGAGGCGGCGGGGTCAGAGGCACGGGGGGCGCGGGGGGGGGGGGGGGCCAGAGGCACGGGGACGCGGGGGGGGGGCCAGAGGCACGGGGACGCGGGGGGGGGGGGGGCAGAGGCACGGGGGGGGGGGGCCAGAGGCGCGGGGAGGCGGCGGGGGCCAGAGGCGCGGGGAGGCGGCGGGGGCCAGAGGCGCGGGGAGGCGGCGGGGGCCAGAGGCGCGGGGAGGCGGCGGGGGCCAGAGGCGCGGGGAGGCGGCGGGGGCCAGAGGCGCGGGGAGGCGGCGGGGGCCAGAGGCGCGGGGAGGCGGCGGGGGCCAGAGGCGCGGGGAGGCGGCGGGGGCCAGAGGCGCGGGGAGGCGGCGGGGGCCAGAGGCGCGGGAGGCGGCGGGGGCCAGAGGCGCGGGGGGGGGGGGGGGCCAGAGGCACGGGGACGCGGGGGGGGGGGGCAGAGGCACGGGGAGGCGGCGGGGGCCAGAGGCACGGGGAGGCGGCGGGGGCCAGAGGCACGGGGAGGCGGCGGGGGCCAGAGGCACGGGGAGGCGGCGGGGGCCAGAGGCACGGGGAGGCGGCGGGGGCCAGAGGCACGGGGAGGCGGCGGGGCCAGAGGCACGGGGAGGCGGCGGGGGCCAGAGGCACGGGAGGCGGCGGGGGCCAGAGGCACGGGGGAGGCGGCGGGGGCCAGAGGCACGGGGAGGCGGCGGGGGCCAGAGGCACGGGGAGGCGGCGGGGGCCAGAGGCACGGGGAGGCGGCGGGGGCCAGAGGCACGGGGAGGCGGCGGGGGCCAGAGGCACGGGGAGGCGGCGGGGGCCAGAGGCACGGGGAGGCGGCGGGGGCCAGAGGCACGGGGAGGCGGCGGGGGCCAGAGGCACGGGGAGGCGGCGGGGGCCAGAGGCACGGGGAGGCGGCGGGGGCCAGAGGCACGGGGAGGCGGCGGGGGCCAGAGGCACGGGGAGGCGGCGGGGGCCAGAGGCACGGGGAGGCGGCGGGGGCCAGAGGCACGGGGAGGCGGCGGGGGCCAGAGGCACGGGGAGGCGGCGGGGGCCAGAGGCACGGGGAGGCGGCGGGGGCCAGAGGCACGGGGAGGCGGCGGGGGCCAGAGGCACGGGGAGGCGGCGGGGGCCAGAGGCACGGGGAGGCGGCGGGGGCCAGAGGCACGGGGAGGCGGCGGGGGCCAGAGGCACGGGGAGGCGGCGGGGGCCAGAGGCACGGGGAGGCGGCGGGGGCCAGAGGCACGGGGAGGCGGCGGGGGCCAGAGGCACGGGGAGGCGGCGGGGGCCAGAGGCACGGGGAGGCGGCGGGGGCCAGAGGCACGGGGAGGCGGCGGGGGGCCAGAGGCACGGGGAGGCGGCGGGGGCCAGAGGCACGGGGAGGCGGCGGGGGCCAGAGGCACGGGGAGGCGGCGGGGGCCAGAGGCACGGGGAGGCGGCGGGGGCCAGAGGCACGGGGAGGCGGCGGGGGCCAGAGGCACGGGGAGGCGGCGGGGGCCAGAGGCACGGGGAGGCGGCGGGGGCCAGAGGCACGGGGAGGCGGCGGGGGCCAGAGGCACGGGGAGGCGGCGGGGGCCAGAGGCACGGGGAGGCGGCGGGGGCCAGAGGCACGGGGAGGCGGCGGGGGCCAGAGGCACGGGGAGGCGGCGGGGGCCAGAGGCACGGGGGAGGCGGCGGGGGCCAGAGGCACGGGGAGGCGGCGGGGGCCAGAGGCACGGGGAGGCGGCGGGGGCCAGAGGCACGGGGAGGCGGCGGGGGCCAGAGGCACGGGGAGGCGGCGGGGGCCAGAGGCACGGGGAGGCGGCGGGGGCCAGAGGCACGGGGAGGGCGGCGGGGGGCCAGAGGCACGGGGAGGCGGCGGGGGCCAGAGGCACGGGGAGGCGGCGGGGGCCAGAGGCACGGGGAGGCGGCGGGGGCCAGAGGCACGGGGAGGCGGCGGGGGCCAGAGGCACGGGGAGGCGGCGGGGGCCAGAGGCACGGGGAGGCGGCGGGGGCCAGAGGCACGGGGAGGCGGCGGGGGCCAGAGGCACGGGGAGGCGGCGGGGGCCAGAGGCACGGGGAGGCGGCGGGGGCCAGAGGCACGGGGAGGCGGCGGGGGCCAGAGGCACGGGGAGGCGGCGGGGGCCAGAGGCACGGGGAGGCGGCGGGGGCCAGAGGCACGGGGAGGCGGCGGGGGCCAGAGGCACGGGGAGGCGGCGGGGGCCAGAGGCACGGGGAGGCGGCGGGGGCCAGAGGCACGGGGAGGCGGCGGGGGCCAGAGGCACGGGGAGGCGGCGGGGGCCAGAGGCACGGGGAGGCGGCGGGGGCCAGAGGCACGGGGAGGCGGCGGGGGCCAGAGGCACGGGGAGGCGGCGGGGGCCAGAGGCACGGGGAGGCGGCGGGGGCCAGAGGCACGGGGAGGCGGCGGGGGCCAGAGGCACGGGGAGGCGGCGGGGGCCAGAGGCACGGGGAGGCGGCGGGGGCCAGAGGCACGGGGAGGCGGCGGGGGCCAGAGGCACGGGGTGGCGGCGGGGGCCAGAGGCACGGGGTGGCGGCGGGGGCCAGAGGCACGGGGAGGCGGCGGGGTCAGAGGCACGGGGAGGCGGCGGGGGCCAGAGGCACGGGGAGGCGGCGGGGGCCAGAGGCACGGGGAGGCGGCGGGGGCCAGAGGCACGGGTGGGGTGGCGGCGGGGCCAGAGGCACGGGGTGGCGGCGGGGGCCAGAGGCACGGGGAGGCGGCGGGGTCAGAGGCACGGGGAGGCGGCGGGGGCCAGAGGCACGGGGAGGCGGCGGGGGCCAGAGGCACGGGGGTGGCGGCGGGGTCAGAGGCACGGGGAGGCGGCGGGGGCCAGAGGCACGGGGAGGCGGCGGGGGCCAGAGGCACGGGGACGCGGGGGGGGGCAGAGGCACGGGGACGCGGGGGGGGGCCAGAGGCACGGGACGCGGGGGGGGCCAGAGGCACGGGGACGCGGGGGGGGGGCCAGAGGCACGGGGACGCCGGGGGGGGGGGGGGGGGTCTAGAGGCACGGGGACGCGGGGGGTGGGGGGGGGGCAGAGGCACGGGGACGCGGGGGGGGGCAGAGGCGCGGGGGGGCCAGAGGCACGGGGAGGGCGGCGTGGGCCAGAGGCACGGGAGGCGGCGGGGGCCAGAGGCACGGGGAGGCGGTGTGGGGCGGGGGGGGCCAGAGGCACGGGGGCGCGGGGGGGGGGGGGCCAGAGGCACGGGGACGCGGGGGGGGGGCCAGAGGCACGGGGACGCGGGGGGGGGGGGGGCCAGAGGCACGGGGGGGGGGCCAGAGGCACGGGGGGGGGCGGGGTCAGAGGCACGGGGACACGGGGGGGGGGCCAGAGGCACGGGGGGGGGGTCCAGAGGCACGGGGATGCGGGGGGGGGGGGGGGGCAGAGCACGGGGACGCGGGGGGGGGGGGGCAGAGGCACGGGGACGTGGGGCCAGAGGCACGGGGACGCAGGGGGGGGGGGCCAGAGGCACGGGGACGCGGGGGGGGGGGGGGTGCCAGAGGCACGGGGACGCGGGGGGGGGGGGGGTGCCAGAGGCACGGGGGACGCGGGGGGGGGGGGGGGGCCAGAGGCACGGGGAGGCGGCGGGGGCCAGAGGCACGGGGAGGCGGCGGGGGCCGGGGACGCGGGGAGGCGGCAGTGAGTGGGAGGGAGAGTGGTTTACTAATGCAGTCGAAACACTTGTCAAGAGGAAGAAGGAGGCTTATGTAAAGATGAGACATGAAGGTTCAATTAGGGCGCTCGAGAGTTACAAGTTAGCTAGGAAGGACCTAAAGAGAAAGCCAAGAAGAGCCAGGAGGAGACATGAGAAGTCTTTGGCAGGTAGGATCAAGGATAATCCTAAAGCTTTCTATAGATATGTCAGGAATAAAAGAATGACTAGGGTAAGAGTAGGGCCAGTCAAGGACAGTAGTGGAAAGTTGTGCTTGGAGTCCGAGGAGATAGGAGAGGTGCTGAATGAATATTTTTTGTCAGTATTCACACAGGAAAAAGACAAATGTTGTCGAGGAGGATACTGAGATTCAGGCTACTAGACTAGAAGGGCTTGAGGTTCATAAGGAGGAGGTGTTAGCAATTGTGGAAAGTTTGAAAATAGATAAGTCCCCTGGGCCGGATGGGATTTATCCTAGGATTCGCTGGGAAGCTAGGGAGGAGATTGCTGAGCCTTTGGCCTTGATCTTTAAGTCATCTTTGTCTACAGGAATAGTGCCAGATGACTGGAGGATAGCAAATGTTGTCCCCTTGTTCAAGAAGGGGGGTAGAGATAACCCCGGTAACTATTGACCAGTGAGCCTTACTTCTGTTGTTGGAAAAATCTTGGAAAGGTTTATAAGAGATAGGATGTATAATTTGATTAGAGATAGTCAACACGGTTTTGTGAAGGGTGGGTCGTGCCTCACAAACCTTATAGAGTTCTTTGAGAAGGTGACCAAACAGGTGGGCGAGGGTAAAGCAGTTGATGTGGTGTATATGGATTTCAGTAAAGTGTTTGATAAGGTTCCCCATGGTAGGCTACTGCAGAAAATACGGAGGTATGGGATTCAGGGTGATTTAGCAGTTTGGATCAGAAATTGGCTAGCTGGAAGAAGGCAAAGGGTGGTGGTTGATGGGAAATGTTCAGCCTGGAGTCCAGTTACTAGTGGTGTACCACAAGGATCTGTTTTGGGGCCACTGCTGTTTGTCATTTTTATAAATGACCTGGAGGAGGGCGTAGAAGGATGGGCGAGTAAATTTGCAGATGACACAAAAGTCGGTGGAGTTGTGGACAGTGCGGAAGGATGTTACAAGTTACAGAAGGACATAGATAAGCTGCAGCACTGGGCTGAGAGGTGGCAAATGGAGTTTAATGCAGAAAAGTGTGAGGTGATTCATTTTGGAAGGAATAACAGGAGGACAGAGTACTGGGCTAATGGTAAGATTCTTGGCAGTGTGGATGAGCAGAGAGATCTCGGTGTCCATGTACATAGATCCCTGAAAGTTGCCACCCAGGTTGAGAGGATTGTTAAGAAGGCGTATGGCGTGTTAGCTTTCATTGGTAGAGGGATTGAGTTTCGGAGCCATGAGGTCATGTTGCAGCTGTACAAAACTCAGATGCGGCCGCAGTTGGAGTATTGCGTGCAATTCTGGTCACCGCATTATAGGAAGGATGTGGAAGCATTGGAAAGGGTGCAGAGGAGATTTACCAGAATGTTGCCTGGTATGGAGGGAAGATCTTATGAGGAAAGGCTGAGGGACTTGAGGCTGTTTTCGTTAGAGAGAAGAAGGTTAAGAGGTGACTTAATTGAGGCATACAAGATGATCAGAGGATTAGATAGGGCGGACAGCGAGAGCCTTTTTCCTCGGATGGTGATGTTTAGCACGAGGGGACATAGCTTCAAATTGAGGGGAGATAGATATCGGACAGATGTCAGAGGTAGGTTCTTTACTCAGAGAGTAGTAAGGGCGTGGAATGCCCTGCCTGCAACAGTAGTGGACTCGCCAACACTAAGGGCATTCAAATGGTCATTGGATAGACATATGGACAATAAGGGAATAGTGTAGATGGGCTTTAGAGTGGTTTCACAGGTTGGCGCAAAATCGAGGGCCGAAGGGCCTGTACAGCGCTGTAATGTTCTATGTTCTAGGTGGGGGACGGAGGGAGGGAGAGAGACACGGGGAGGGGGGTAGAGGGAGGGGAATTATCTATAGGGGACATGGTGGTAGTGAGGGATATGGGGAGACAGTGCGAGTGAGGGATGAGAAAGATAACCGAAAGCTGCATTTCTGACTCACATTCTCCAGCTTTCCTTCCAGCTCCAGGACATCGTTCTCCATCTGGTGTAGTGTCACCCTGAGAGTGAGAGCGAGAGAGTCACAAAGAAATAGAGGGGTGCGGGCGGGGGGGGGGGGGGGGGAAAGAGAGGGGGGGGGCGAGGGAGAGAGAGAGAGGGGCGAGGGAGAGAGAGGGGGGGGCGAGGGAGAGAGAGGGGGGGCGAGGGAGAGAGAGGGGGGGCGAGGGAGAGAGAGGGGGGGCGAGGGAGAGAGAGGGGGGGGGCGAGGGAGAGAGAGGGGGGGGCGAGGGAGAGAGAGGGGGGGGCGAGGGAGAGAGAGGGGGGGGCGAGGGAGAGAGAGGGGGGGCGAGGGAGAGAGAGGGGGGCGAGGGAGAGAGAGGGGGGCGAGGGAGAGAGAGGGGGGCGAGGGAGAGAGAGGGGGGCGAGGGAGAGAGAGGGGGGCGAGGGAGAGAGAGGGGGGGCGAGGGAGAGAGAGGGAGGGCGAGGGAGAGAGAGGGGGGGCGAGGGAGAGAGAGGGGGGGCGAGGGAGAGAGAGGGGGGGCGAGGGAGCGAGAGGGGGGGCGAGGGAGCGAGAGGGGGGGCGAGGGAGCGAGAGGGGGGGCGAGGGAGCGAGAGGGGGGGCGAGGGAGCGAGAGGGGGGGCGAGGGAGCGAGAGGGGGGGCGAGGGAGCGAGAGGGGGGGCGAGGGAGCGAGAGGGGGGGCGAGGGAGAGAGAGGGGGGGCGAGGGAGAGAGAGGGGGGGCGAGGGAGAGAGAGGGGGGGCGAGGGAGAGAGAGGGGGGGCGAGGGAGAGAGAGGGGGGGGCGAGGGAGAGAGAGGGGGGGCGAGGGAGAGAGAGGGGGGGCGAGGGAGAGAGAGGGGGGGCGAGGGAGAGAGAGGGGGGGCGAGGGAGAGAGAGGGGGGGCGAGGGAGAGAGAGGGGGGGCGAGGGAGAGAGAGGGGGGGCGAGGGAGAGAGAGGGGGGGCGAGGGAGAGAGAGGGGGGGCGAGGGAGAGAGAGGGGGGGCGAGGGAGAGAGAGGGGGGGCGAGGGAGAGAGAGGGGGGGCGAGGGAGAGAGAGGGGGGGCGAGGGAGAGAGAGGGGGGGCGAGGGAGAGAGAGGGGGGGCGAGGGAGAGAGAGGGGGGGCGAGGGAGAGAGAGGGGGGGCGAGGGAGAGAGAGGGGGGGCGAGGGAGAGAGAGGGGGGGCGAGGGAGAGAGAGGGGGGGCGAGGGAGAGAGAGGGGGGGCGAGGGAGAGAGAGGGGGGGCGAGGGAGAGAGAGGGGGGGCGAGGGAGAGAGAGGGGGGGCGAGGGAGAGAGAGGGGGGGCGAGGGAGAGAGAGGGGGGGCGAGGGAGAGAGAGGGGGGGCGAGGGAGAGAGAGGGGGGGCGAGGGAGAGAGAGGGGGGGCGAGGGAGAGAGAGGGGGGGCGAGGGAGAGAGAGGGGGGGGCGAGGGAGAGAGAGGGGGGGCGAGGGAGAGAGAGGGGGGGGCGAGGGAGAGAGAGGGGGGGGCGAGGGAGAGAGAGGGGGGGCGAGGGAGAGAGAGGGGGGGCGAGGGAGAGAGAGGGGGGGCGAGGGAGAGAGAGGGGGGGCGAGGGAGAGAGAGGGGGGGCGAGGGAGAGAGAGGGGGGGCGAGGGAGAGAGAGGGGGGGCGAGGGAGAGAGAGGGGGGGCGAGGGAGAGAGAGGGGGGGCGAGGGAGAGAGAGGGGGGGCGAGGGAGAGAGAGGGGGGGCGAGGGAGAGAGAGGGGGGGCGAGGGAGAGAGAGGGGGGGCGAGGGAGAGAGAGGGGGGGGCGAGGGAGAGAGAGGGGGGGCGAGGGAGAGAGAGGGGGGGCGAGGGAGAGAGAGGGGGGGCGAGGGAGAGAGAGGGGGGGCGAGGGAGAGAGAGGGGGGGCGAGGGAGAGAGAGGGGGGGCGAGGGAGAGAGAGGGGGGGCGAGGGAGAGAGAGAGGGGGGGCGAGGGAGAGAGAGGGGGGGCGAGGGAGAGAGAGGGGGGGCGAGGGAGAGAGAGGGGGGGCGAGGGAGAGAGAGGGGGGGCGAGGGAGAGAGAGGGGGGGCGAGGGAGAGAGAGGGGGGGCGAGGGAGAGAGAGGGGGGGCGAGGGAGAGAGAGGGGGGGCGAGGGAGAGAGAGGGGGGGCGAGGGAGAGAGAGGGGGGGCGAGGGAGAGAGAGGGGGGGCGAGGGAGAGAGAGGGGGGGCGAGGGAGAGAGAGGGGGGGCGAGGGAGAGAGAGGGGGGGCGAGGGAGAGAGAGGGGGGGCGAGGGAGAGAGAGGGGGGGCGAGGGAGAGAGAGGGGGGGCGAGGGAGAGAGAGGGGGGGCGAGGGAGAGAGAGGGGGGGCGAGGGAGAGAGAGGGGGGGCGAGGGAGAGAGAGGGGGGGCGAGGGAGAGAGAGGGGGGGCGAGGGAGAGAGAGGGGGGGCGAGGGAGAGAGAGGGGGGGCGAGGGAGAGAGAGGGGGGGCGAGGGAGAGAGAGGGGGGGCGAGGGAGAGAGAGGGGGGGCGAGGGAGAGAGAGGGGGGGCGAGGGAGAGAGAGGGGGGGCGAGGGAGAGAGAGGGGGGGCGAGGGAGAGAGAGGGGGGGCGAGGGAGAGAGAGGGGGGGCGAGGGAGAGAGAGGGGGGGCGAGGGAGAGAGAGGGGGGGCGAGGGAGAGAGAGGGGGGGCGAGGGAGAGAGAGGGGGGGCGAGGGAGAGAGAGGGGGGGCGAGGGAGAGAGAGGGGGGGCGAGGGAGAGAGAGGGGGGGCGAGGGAGAGAGAGGGGGGGCGAGGGAGAGAGAGGGGGGGCGAGGGAGAGAGAGGGGGGGCGAGGGAGAGAGAGGGGGGGCGAGGGAGAGAGAGGGGGGGCGAGGGAGAGAGAGGGGGGGCGAGGGAGAGAGAGGGGGGGCGAGGGAGAGAGAGGGGGGGCGAGGGAGAGAGAGGGGGGGCGAGGGAGAGAGAGGGGGGGCGAGGGAGAGAGAGGGGGGGCGAGGGAGAGAGAGGGGGGGCGAGGGAGAGAGAGGGGGGGCGAGGGAGAGAGAGGGGGGGCGAGGGAGAGAGAGGGGGGGCGAGGGAGAGAGAGGGGGGGCGAGGGAGAGAGAGGGGGGGCGAGGGAGAGAGAGGGGGGGCGAGGGAGAGAGAGGGGGGGCGAGGGAGAGAGAGGGGGGGCGAGGGAGAGAGAGGGGGGGCGAGGGAGAGAGAGGGGGGGCGAGGGAGAGAGAGGGGGGGCGAGGGAGAGAGAGGGGGGGCGAGGGAGAGAGAGGGGGGGCGAGGGAGAGAGAGGGGGGGCGAGGGAGAGAGAGGGGGGCGAGGGAGAGAGAGGGGGGGCGAGGGAGAGAGAGGGGGGCGAGGGAGAGAGAGGGGGGCGAGGGAGAGAGAGGGGGGCGAGGGAGAGAGAGGGGGGCGAGGGAGAGAGAGGGGGGCGAGGGAGAGAGAGGGGGGGCGAGGGAGAGAGAGGGGGGCGAGGGAGAGAGAGGGGGGCGAGGGAGAGAGAGGGGGGGCGAGGGAGAGAGAGGGGGGGCGAGGGAGAGAGAGGGGGGGCGAGGGAGAGAGAGGGGGGGCGAGGGAGAGAGAGGGGGGGCGAGGGAGAGAGAGGGGGGGCGAGGGAGAGAGAGGGGGGGCGAGGGAGAGAGAGGGGGGGCGAGGGAGAGAGAGGGGGGGCGAGGGAGAGAGAGGGGGGGCGAGGGAGAGAGAGGGGGGGCGAGGGAGAGAGAGGGGGGGCGAGGGAGAGAGAGGGGGGGCGAGGGAGAGAGAGGGGGGGCGAGGGAGAGAGAGGGGGGGCGAGGGAGAGAGAGGGGGGGCGAGGGAGAGAGAGGGGGGGCGAGGGAGAGAGAGGGGGGGCGAGGGAGAGAGAGGGGGGGCGAGGGAGAGAGAGGGGGGGCGAGGGAGAGAGAGGGGGGGCGAGGGAGAGAGAGGGGGGGCGAGGGAGAGAGAGGGGGGGCGAGGGAGAGAGAGGGGGGGCGAGGGAGAGAGAGGGGGGGCGAGGGAGAGAGAGGGGGGGCGAGGGAGAGAGAGGGGGGGCGAGGGAGAGAGAGGGGGGGCGAGGGAGAGAGAGGGGGGGCGAGGGAGAGAGAGGGGGGGCGAGGGAGAGAGAGGGGGGGCGAGGGAGAGAGAGGGGGGGCGAGGGAGAGAGAGGGGGGGCGAGGGAGAGAGAGGGGGGGCGAGGGAGAGAGAGGGGGGGCGAGGGAGAGAGAGGGGGGGCGAGGGAGAGAGAGGGGGGGCGAGGGAGAGAGAGGGGGGGCGAGGGAGAGAGAGGGGGGGCGAGGGAGAGAGAGGGGGGGCGAGGGAGAGAGAGGGGGGGCGAGGGAGAGAGAGGGGGGGCGAGGGAGAGAGAGGGGGGGCGAGGGAGAGAGAGGGGGGGCGAGGGAGAGAGAGGGGGGGCGAGGGAGAGAGAGGGGGGGCGAGGGAGAGAGAGGGGGGGCGAGGGAGAGAGAGGGGGGGCGAGGGAGAGAGAGGGGGGGCGAGGGAGAGAGAGGGGGGGCGAGGGAGAGAGAGGGGGGGCGAGGGAGAGAGAGGGGGGGCGAGGGAGAGAGAGGGGGGGCGAGGGAGAGAGAGGGGGGGCGAGGGAGAGAGAGGGGGGGCGAGGGAGAGAGAGGGGGGGCGAGGGAGAGAGAGGGGGGGCGAGGGAGAGAGAGGGGGGCGAGGGAGAGAGAGGGGGGCGAGGGAGAGAGAGGGGGGCGAGGGAGAGAGAGGGGGGGCGAGGGAGAGAGAGGGGGGGCGAGGGAGAGAGAGGGGGGGCGAGGGAGAGAGAGGGGGGGCGAGGGAGAGAGAGGGGGGGCGAGGGAGAGAGAGGGGGGGCGAGGGAGAGAGAGGGGGGGCGAGGGAGAGAGAGGGGGGGCGAGGGAGAGAGAGGGGGGGCGAGGGAGAGAGAGGGGGGGCGAGGGAGAGAGAGGGGGGGCGAGGGAGAGAGAGGGGGGGCGAGGGAGAGAGAGGGGGGGCGAGGGAGAGAGAGGGGGGGCGAGGGAGAGAGAGGGGGGGCGAGGGAGAGAGAGGGGGGGCGAGGGAGAGAGAGGGGGGGCGAGGGAGAGAGAGGGGGGGCGAGGGAGAGAGAGGGGGGGCGAGGGAGAGAGAGGGGGGGCGAGGGAGAGAGAGGGGGGGCGAGGGAGAGAGAGGGGGGGCGAGGGAGAGAGAGGGGGGGCGAGGGAGAGAGAGGGGGGGCGAGGGAGAGAGAGGGGGGGCGAGGGAGAGAGAGGGGGGGCGAGGGAGAGAGAGGGGGGGCGAGGGAGAGAGAGGGGGGGCGAGGGAGAGAGAGGGGGGGCGAGGGAGAGAGAGGGGGGGCGAGGGAGAGAGAGGGGGGGCGAGGGAGAGAGAGGGGGGGCGAGGGAGAGAGAGGGGGGGCGAGGGAGAGAGAGGGGGGGCGAGGGAGAGAGAGGGGGGGCGAGGGAGAGAGAGGGGGGGCGAGGGAGAGAGAGGGGGGGCGAGGGAGAGAGAGGGGGGGCGAGGGAGAGAGAGGGGGGGCGAGGGAGAGAGAGGGGGGGCGAGGGAGAGAGAGGGGGGGCGAGGGAGAGAGAGGGGGGGCGAGGGAGAGAGAGGGGGGGCGAGGGAGAGAGAGGGGGGGCGAGGGAGAGAGGGGGGGGCGAGGGAGAGAGAGGGGGGGCGAGGGAAAGAGAGGGGGGGCGAGGGAGAGAGAGGGGGGCGAGGGAGAGAGAGGGAGGCGAGGGAGAGAGAGGGGGGCGAGGGAGAGAGAGGGGGGCGAGGGAGAGAGAGGGGGGCGAGGGAGAGAGAGGGGGGGGCGAGGGAGAGAGAGGGGGGGGCGAGGGAGAGACCGAGAAGGGGGGGGGCGAGACCGAGAAGGGGGGGGGCGAGACCGAGAAGGGGGGGTGCGAGGGGGGCGAGACCGAGGGGGCGGGGGGGAGAGAGAGACCGAGAAGGGGGGGGCAGGGGGAGACCGAGATGGGGGGGGGGGGCAGGGGGAGACCGAGGGGGGGTGGGCAGGGGGAGACCGGGGGGGGGGGGGCAGGGGGAGACCGAGGGGGGGGGGGCAGGGGGAGACCGAGGGGGGGGGGGCAGGGGGAGACCGAGGGGGGGGGGCAGGGGGAGACCAAGAGAGGGAGGGTTACGATTTGGTTGTACAGGACATGGGTGAGACCACAACTGGAGCATAGAATTTACAGTACAGAAGGAGGCCATTCGGCCCATCGAGTCGGCACCGGCTCTTTGAAAGAGCACCCTACCCAAGCCCACACCTCCACCCTATCCCCATAACCCAGTAACCCCACCCAACACAAAGGGCAATTTTGGACACTTAAGGGGCAATTTAGCTTGGCCAATCCACCTAACCTGTACATATTTGGACTCATTGCTCACAGTATTTAGTCTCCTTATTGAAGGATAAGTGGTTCAGAGAAGGAATTGCACTGTAAATGCTCTGATTCATACCAGGTAAGGGCGGGTTATCTAATGAGGGCAGGCTGGAGAGGTTAGGTTTGTGTCTGCTGGAGGTTAAAAGAGTAAGAGGTGACTTGATTGAAGCCTTTAAGATCCTGAGGGGGTATTGACAGGGTGGATGTAGAGAAGATGTATCTTGTGGGACAATCTAGAACAAGGGGTCGCTGTTTAAAAATGAGGGATCATCTATTTAAACTGGAGATGCAGAGAATTTCTTTCAGAGGGTTCCAAGTCTTTGGAACTGTGGCAGATGGAATTTAATGTAAGCAAGTGTGAGGTTATCCACTTTGAACCAAAAAAGGAGAAAGCAGAGTACTTTCTAAATGGAAGGAGATTAGGTACAGTGGATGTCCAAAGAGACCTGGAGTTTCAGGTGCATAGATCCTTAAAATGTCACAAACAAGTGCAGAAAATAATCAAAATGGCTAATGGAATGCTAGCTTTTGTATCTAGAAGACTGGAATATAAAGACCCAGGGGTTATGCTGCAGCTGTACAAAACCCTGGTTAGACCCCACTTGGAGTCACTGTGAGCAGTTTGGGGCACCACAGCTTCGGAAGGATAGTTTGGCCTTGGAGGGAGAGCAACGTAGGTTTACTAAAATGATACCTGGATTACAGGGGTAGAGTTACAAGGAGATATTATTCAAATTAGACCCATTTTCGCTAGAATTTAGAAGGCTAAGGGGTGATCTGATCTAAGTATTCAAGATATTTGGGCAGCACGGTAGCATAGTGGATAGCACAATTGCTTCACAGCTCCAGGGTCCCAGGTTTGATTCCCGGCTGGGTCACTGACTGTGCGGAGTCTGCACGTTCTCCCAGTGTCTGCGTGGGTTTCCTCCGGATGCTCCGGTTTCCTCCCACAATCCAAAGATGTGCAGGTTAGGTGGATTGGCCATGCTAAATTGCCCTTAGTGTCCAAAAAGGTTAAGTGGGGTTACGGGGATAGGGTAGATACGTGGGCTTGAGTAGGGTGCTCTTTGTAAGGGCCAGTGCAGACTCGATGGGCTGAATGGCCTCCTACTGCACTGTAAATTCTATGATTCTATGATATTAACAGGGAAAGACAGAGTAGATGATAAACTAGTTCCACTAGTTGGAGATTCTAAAACTAGGGGGCAGAGCCAAAAGATTAGGGCCAGACTGTTCAGGAGAGATGTTGGGAAGAACATCTTCACCCAAAGGGTGGTAGAGGTTTGGAACTCTCTCCCACAAACAGCAGTAGAAGCGAGGTCAGTTGGTAATTTTAAATCTAAGATAGATTTTTGTTAAGCAAAGGTATTAAGGGATGTGGGCCAAAGGCAGGTCTATGGAGTTAGGTCACAGATCAGCCATGATCTCATTGAATGGCAGGAGGGATTGTTGATCAACGAGGGGGGTGAGGATTATCGGGTGGAGGGAAGGAATGTGTGGTTGAGTTTACAATCAGATACAATCATTTTGAACAGGCCTCGAGGGGAGGGGCCGCCTTCCTCCTGCTCCTAACCCATGTGCATGCTCGGAAATCGGCATTTTTTTGGGGGGGCCCAAATTAGATTTATTTTGGGGAGGGTTAATTAGGGATTTGCGGGATGAATTTTATTTTTCCTGGCTAGGGATTTCACTTTTACCTGGGAAAATATGGATATTTGGTATACATTTGATTTCTTAATGCGTATTAGTGTATTTTGGGATAGATTTGATTCTTCGGAGTAAATAGGGAATTTGCAGGGGAGGGAAATTGGTTCCTTGGGTATAAACAGGGATTTTTAGGGATTCATTTAATTATTTGGGAGGCAATAGGAATTTGGGGGGGATAAATGTAATTCCTTGAAAGTAAACAGCAATTTATTTGGGATCAATTTGATTCTTTAAAGTAGGGATTTATTGGAATAAATCAGAATCTATCGGGGTAAACGGGGATTTATTGGGATGAAATTGATTCCTTCAGGGGTGAGTAGAGACTTTCTGGGATTAATTCCATTGTTTGGGGAGTCCATAGAGATTTTTGCAGGAAAACTTGATTCTTTGCAGATATGTAGTGATCTATAGTGAGGTCGCAGGAAATTGGGGGTAGAGAACTAGATTAGATGGAGGTTTGGCTGACTAACAGAAAGCGGAGCGTCAGGATAAATGGGTCCTTCTCTGGCTGGTGAACTGTAACTAGTAGGGTCCCACATGGATCAGTCCTTGAACCTCAACCGTTTACCATTTCTATAAATTATCTGCAAGCAGGGACAGAGTGTAACTTTGCAAAATTAAATTTGTGGATGATACGGAAATAGATGTGAAGCAGGCAGTGAAGAGGAGATAGAGAGTTTACAGATGGATATAGAAAGACTTGGAGAATGGGTAAAACTTTAGTGTCGATATCGATACATCCTGTGGCGGCCATGTTGCGAGTGGCACAGGGCAGCTCCTGCTTGAAGGCACAGAAAAGGGCTCTTTTTACCCGATACTGGGTGGAATTTTGACGAACAGGTGTAGGTGAAGGTCGGAGTAGTTTCCCCCGGGAGTAATATGTCTGCTGGTTACCAAACCCGGAAGAAGACGGTGCGAGACCTGGCCAAAGAGTTGGAGGAAACCTAGGCTGCAGTAGCCAATGTAAGGATGGCTTTGGGAAGAGCTGGTACAAGGTGGAAAGCCCCAGATGGAGCAGTTGATGGCTTTTATTAAGCAGGAACTCCGCCAACAGAGGAAGGAAATGCGGGAGAATCGCTCGAAGGAGCTGTGGCACCCCTGAAGAGTTTGATGGGACGGGTGGCGAAGTGTTTGGAGGTGCAGGACTCACAGATTCGAGAGATCGAAGGAGTGTCTCGGACCACAGCGAGCGTGTGGTGGCTCTGGAAGCGGAGGTGAGGGTAAAGGTGGAGGAGCAGGAGAATACCTCGAGAAGGCAGAACCTGCGAATAGTGGGCCTGCCTGATGGAGTGGAAGGTGTGAGTGACACGAGGTAGGTCTCGAAGATGCTGGTGGGAGAAGGGGCCTGAAGTGGACCGAGCACATAGGTCCCTGAGGCAGAAGCCTAGAGCTGGGGAGCCGCGGTGAACGCGAGACTCCATAAATTTGTGGAAAAAGAGAAGATTTTGCACTGGGCCAGGGAGAAGCGTACCTGTGAATGGGAGGGGGAACAAGGTCCGAATTTATCAGGATATCGGAGCCGAGCTGGCGGAGCCGAGTTGGCGAACATGTCTGCAGTGGGGGTAGGGATTGGGGGATTTCCGCCTCTTTGGTTTGGAGGGGGTGCTTTTCTGGGTTTGCTGTTTAATGTTGGTATTGTAAGGGATGGCAGGGGTGAAGAGTTTGAGGGGATAGATGTTCCCATCCACCCCCTTCTGTTTTATGGGACTGTTTGTGTTCAGCATTTGTTTGTTTGCTTTTGGGGGAGGCCGCCTGGAGTTCAAGAGGAGTGTTTGTTTGGGTGGGGGAGGGCAAGGTCAGCAGGGAGCTGAGGAGTGAGGGAGGGGAGGTCATTGGGAGGTGCCTTTGAGCAGGGGCTGCCATGCTGACAAGTAATGCTGGTGAACGGAAGTGAGGTGTTGGGAAGACGGCCGGGGGGGGGGGAGGGGGGGGGGGGGGGGCGACGTGGCAGGGGGTGAGAGATGACATGGTCAAGGGCAGAGAAGGGGGCCATCTGGGGGTAGGTATAGGGTGGAATTAAGGGCTCTGAAGTTAAATGGGGAAGATGATGGGCGGTAGAGGGGATTGGAGGTGTAAACCTCTAGGTAAGGCTGATAACGTGGAACATCCGGGGGACTGAATGGGCCGGTTAAAAGGTTGCGGGTGTTTGCGCACCTCAGGAGCTTGAAAGCAGGGGTGCTATTTCTGCAGGAGACGCACCTCCACGTGAAGGGCCAGGTTAGGTTCAGGAAGGGATGTGTCGATATGGTTTTCCACTTGGGTTTGATTCAAAATCGAGAGTAGTGACGATTTTAATGAGCAAACAAATGAGATTTGTGAGTGATCCAGGTGGGAGATATGTGATTGTGAGTGGGGTATTGGAAGGATGATGTGGGTTTTATGAGGGGGTTGTTGGCAGCGATCCCGGATTTGGCCACACTCCAGTTGATCATGGAAGATTTTAATTGTGTCCTCGAGTCAAGGGTGGAAAGGTCGAGCCCAGGTCGATGGGTAGGGTACAAATGGCAAGGGAGCTGGGGAGGGGTTTATGGAGAGGATGGGTATGGTGGATCCATGGCACTTTCAGAACCCAAGGGAAGGGTGTATTCCTTCTTTTCCCACGACTATAAGGCGTATTCGAGGATTGATTACTTTGTAGTGAGACGGGAGATTTTGGTTGGGGTGGAGGGGGCAGGGTATGTGGGGATCGTTATCTCGGACCATGCAGCCCACTGGCTGGAGATTCGGTTTAGAACGGGACGAGAGCAGAGGCCGGGGTGGAGGTCTGACTCGGGGTTGTTGCCGGATGGAGGTTTTTATGATAAGGTGCGGGCGACGATTAAAGAGTATGTGGAGTTGAATCAGAATGGGGAGGCATTGACGGCCATTTTGTGGGAAGCACTGAAGGCAGTGGTCCGGAGGAAATTATTTTGCTTAAGGCTCGTGCGGATAAGGAAAGGAGCGAGGAATATGACCATCTAGATGAGTGAGATAGTGGAGGTGGGACAGGGAGTATTCGAGGGTGCCCACCGTGGAGGGATTGGCGAGGAGGTAAAGGTGCAGGGACAGTTTGACAGGTTGATAATGGGGAGGGCGGGAGGGCAACTGCGCGTGGCAAGAGGGGTGCAATTCGAGTATGGGGAGAAGGCGAGCCGCATGCTGGCGCACCAAATGTAAAGGGAGGCCGCGTCCAGGGAAATATTGAAGCTAGGGCTGTGGATGTGGTGTCGGAGCTGGGGAAGCTAAACAAGGCGTTTAGGGAGTACTACCAGGGACTTCATGAGGCAGGGGAGGAGGGGGACATGGGGCAGTTTCTGGACAAGCTGGAATTTCCCCAGGTGGAGGAAGCAAAGAGGCAGGTGTTGGAGGAGCCCCTGGAGCTGAGGGAGGTGCTGGATAGTATCAGGGGTAAGAAGTCGGGGAAAGTCCCAAGGCCGGATGGGTACTGTTATAACCTGCCTACTTACGATTGGCTGGGGACTAATGACTATCCCACAATCCTATGGGAGTATGAACTTCCCCAATGAGGGGGGGCGGAGAAACTCCTAGTATAAATAAGCTGGTTAGTTCAGGAACCAGCAGGAAGGAGAAGGTAGCAAGGGAAGTTACAGCTACTGTTATGTATATATTGTTATAGTAAATAAATGTTATTACTTTGTATCCTTAAAACTCGTGCTGCATTCTTTGTGGTCCTTGCAAAACTGGCGACGAAGGTAAAAGTGAATAGCTGTCTACACTGCTGAAGCCACCTCCCTGGATTTTTGTTGGATACAGGTTGGAAGTTGTTTTCTATTATACCATGCCTCTGTATGGACGTTTGGATGTTTTTGATGCTGTGCTGGAAAGCTGGAACCAGTACACACAACGGATGCGTTACTATTTCCGGGCAAACAATATCACCGAAAACGAGCGCCAGGTGGTCATATTGCTCACCGCCTGCGGCCCGCATACGTTTGGGGTGATTAGGAGCCTTACGTACCCAGCTGCGCCGGACACCAAAACGTTTGACGAACTTGTGAATATAGTGGGGCAACACTTTTACCCAACCCCGTCCACGATAGTCCAGCGTTACCAGTTTAATGCCGCTGAGAGGACCCCTGGAGAATCCCTTGCCGATTTTTTTTTTTTATAAATCCAGGCTACGCGGGATTGCGGAGTACTGTGACTATGGTGAGACCGTGTCAGAAATGTTACGCGACCGTTTGGTTTGCGGTATTAGCAGTGCAGCAACCCAGAGAAAGTTGTTAGCGGAGCCAACATTGACTTTTCAACAGGCAATACAAATAGTCTTGTCCCGAGAGCGTGCAGAGCGAGGAGTACAGGAGCTACAGGGAATGGAAGTGCATGCCTTGGGGCGCAACCCTTTCCGCCCAAAAACGTCCCCCCGCACTCCTGCGGTACCTTGGGCGAGGCAACGTCCGGACCGACGCCAGTGGCCACCGGACATTCCTCCCCGAAGGGAGCCTTCTCCAGAGCCAATGGATGAGGAGCCATGTCCATGTCAGACTTGTAGGCGCCGACCCCGTCGCGGACGGCGGTCCTGGGGACGCCGCCGTTCCGACCGAAACTGGGACCAGCCCAGGGGCCGTAACTGGGACCAGCCCAGAGGCCGTACCTTCCATGTGGATGAACCTGCGGCGACTACTCCTGAGGACGTGGAGACGGAGGACGACTGCCTGCAGCTGCATTGTGTGGCAGCTCCCAGTGTGGCCCCCATTAAGGTGACAGTACGGGCCAATGGCCACCCGCTGGAGAGGGAGTTGGATACTGGCGCAGCGGTCTCCGTGATCGCCCAGAGGACATTCGACCGCATCAAGCAGGGTATACAGACCCTTACATTAACCGACTCACAGGCCAGGTTGGCCACCTACACGGGGGAACCACTGGACATTGCAGGAACTACAATGACCTCTGTTGTCTATGGACGCCAGGAGGGGCGTTTCCCACTTATTGTAGTGCGTGGCCATGGGCCCAGCCTGTTGGGTCGGGACTGGTTGCGCCATTTGCGGTTGCAATGGCAGCACATCCTCCAAACAGTTTCTGGAGGGTTGACTGAGGTGCTAGGACGATACCCAGAGGTATTCCATCCTGGTTTGGGGAAAATAAAAGGGGCCGTAGCCCGTATCCAAGTTGAACCAGGAGCCACGCCGCGCTATTTCCGGGCGCGCCCAGTGCCTTACGCCTTGCTCGAGAAGGTAGAAGGGGAGCTCACTCGTTTGGAGAGTTTGGGTATTATCAGGCCCGTCCGTTTTGCTGACTGGGCAGCACCAATTGTACCAGTAATGAAGCCAGATGCCACAGTTCGCTTGTGTGGCGACTATAAACTTACAGTGAATACAGTTTCCCGACTCGACCGATATCCAATGCCTCGCATAAAGGATCTCTACGCGAAACTTGCAGGTGGACTCTCGTTCACAAAATTAGATATGAGTCACGCCTACCTGCAGTTGGAGCTGGACCCTGCCTCCCGACCATATGTAACAATTAACACACACCGGTGCCTGTATGAATATACACGGTTGCCCTTTGGAGTATCCTCTGCCTGTGCAATTTTTCAACGTGTTATGGAGGGCATTTTGAGAGGTTTACCACGTGTGGCTGTCTACCTAGATGACGTGTTGATTACAGGGACGTCGGAACAAGAGCATTTGGAAAATCTGGAGGCTGTCCGACTCCTTTCGGAGGCTGGAGTCCGTTTACGTCGCACAAAGTGCGTATTTCAGGCAAAAGTAGTCTACCTAGGTTATCGGGTGGACCGCGAGGGTCTGCACCCCGTCGCAGAGAAGGTGCGTGCAATTCAACATGCCCCCACCCCGACTGACACTTCGCATCTTCGTTCTTTTCTCGGTCTCGTAAACTATTACGGGAAGTTCCTCCCCAATCTGGCAACTACGCTGGCCCCTTTGCACCTGCTGCTAAAGAAATATCACACCTGGGTTTGGGGTCAGCCGCAAGAAACCGCTTTCCGGCGGGTAAAGCAACAATTGTCGTCGTCTGGGTTACTAACCCACTATGATCCGGGAAAGCCTTTGCTCGTCACGTGATGCATCCCCGTATGGTATTGGGGCCGTCCTGTCCCACAAGATGGAGAACGGGGCCGAGCGACCGATAGCTTTCGCCTCCCGCACAGTGACTGCAGCGGAGAAAAAGTACGCGCAGATCGAGAAGGAGGGCCTGGCAGTGGTTTTCGCGGTGAAACGCTTCCACCAGTATGTGTACGGCCGCCATTTCACTATCGTGACTGATCATAAGCCCCTGCTGGGACTCTTCAGAGAGGATAAGCCAATACCACACATTGCTTCTGCACGGATCCAGCGCTGGGCTTTGTTGCTTGCTGCATAAGAGTATTCTCTGGAGCACAAACCAGGTACGCAGATGGCAAATGCCGACGCACTGAGCCGATTGCCTTTATCGACCGGCCCCATGTCGACCCCCACGACCGGTGAGGTGGTTGCAACCCTAAATTTTATGGACACCTTGCCTGTCACGGCATCACAGATCCGTGAGTGGACCCAGACGGAGCCAGTCCTGTCAAAGGTTCGGCACATAGTCCTGTATGGTGCGCAGCATAGACAGCTCCCAGGCAAGTTGCGGGCATTTTCCTCCAAGCTGTCAGAGTTCAGCGTGGAAGACGGCATCCTCTGTGGGGGACACACGTGATTGTCCCGGAAAAAGGCCAGGAGCTGATATTATCAGACTTGCACAATGGGCATCCGGGCGTGACCAAGATGAAAATGTTGGCCCGGAGTTATGTCTGGTGGCCAGGCCTCGACACCGACATGGAGCAGTTTTGGGCCACCTTCTCAATTTGCCAGGAGCATCAGAAGCTTCCGCCGACCGCGCCCCTACATCACTGGGAATGGCCAGGGCGGCCTTGGGCACGCTTACATGCAGATTTCGCAGGCTCTTTTCAGGGATCCATGTTCCTTCTACTAATTGACGCCCAGTCCAAATGGCTGGAGGTGCATAAGATGCAGGGGACAACGTCCTGCGCAACAATTGAAAAGATGCGTTTATCATTTAGTCCGCATGGCCTCCCCGAGGTGCTGGTCACGGATAATGGCACTCCATTCACGAGTGAGGAGTTTGCTAGGTTTACAAAGATGAACGGCATCCGCCATATCCGTACTGCCCCTTACCACCCGGCTTCAAATGGGTTGGCAGAGCGTGCAGTGCAAACATTCAAAAGAGGCCTAAAGAAGCAGTCTTCCGGATCAATGGACACGAGACTGGCTTGCTTTTTGTTTACGTACAGGACCACCCCCCATGCAGTGACTGGGGTAGCTCCCGCAGAACTCCTAATGGGCCAGAGACTTTGCACCCGCCTTAGTATGGTCTTCCCGGACATTGGCGCAAAAGTACGCCGCACACAAGAACGACAGGGATTTTCTCGGCATCGTCCGATTCGGCAGTTTGCACCCGGTGACCCAGTATTCGTGCGGAATTTTGCTGGTGGTGCCCAATGGGTTCCTGGTGTAATCTTTCGCCAAACAGGCCCTATATCTTACCAAGTGCAAGCCCAGGGTCGTCTCCAGCGAAAACACGTAGACCACGTTCGGTCCAGAAGATCATCCCCTCAAAAGATTCCCCGCCCCCGGAGCTCATTTCAACAGCCGCAAAGACCAGAGACAAGGGAAGGTAGCCCTCAAAATCTTCCACTGGTGCCTCACTCGAAGCCTGCGCAGGTCGTTACGGGACCGAATGGCGATAGAGACGCTGACATGACGGAGGCAGTAGACTCTGACTCCGAGATGGAGACACAGGATGCATCAGAGGGGGAATCCTCGGGTCCACGGGCCGTGGATGTAGAACCGCGCAGTTCATCACGGAAGCGCCGGTCTCCGTCTCATTCCACGCCGCCTGATCCAGCGCCGCGTGCAAATGGCGTCCGGCCTGCGGCCAAACTAGTTCGACGCCTTCCTTCGCCAGGGTCTTCGGTGGATTCCTTGGACTTTGGGGGGGGGAGGGAAATGTTATGACCTGCCTACTTACGATTGGCTGGGGACTAATGACTATCCCACAATCCTATGGGAGTATGAACTTCCCCAATGAGGGGGGCGGAGAAACTCCTAGTATAAACCAGCTGGCCAGTTCAGGAACCAGCAGGAAGAAGGTAGCAAGAGAAGTTACTGCTACTGTTATGTATATATTGTTATAGTAAATAAATGTTATTACTTTGTATCCTTAAAACTCGTGCTGCATTCTTCGTGGCCCTTACAAAAGGTACCCAGCGGAATTTTATAAGGAATTTGCGACGGACCTGGCACCACATCTGTTGGGGTGTTAATGAAGCACTGGAGAAGGGGAAGTTGCCGGAGACGATGACGCAGGCAGTAATCAAACAAATCCTGAAAAAGGGGAAGGACCTGGTGGAATGTGGGTTGTATAGGCCCATATCACTACTGAACATGGATGTGAAAGTATTGGCTAAGTTGTTGGCAGGGAGGATGGAGGAGTGTGTCCCCGGGATGGCGGCAGAAGATCAAGCAGGTTTTGTGAAGGGCAGGCAGCTCGCGAGTAATATAAGACAGCTGTTGAAAGTAGCGATGAATACATCGGGGGCTCTGGTACCAGAGATGGAGGTGTCCATGGACGCGGAGAATGTATTTGACCGGGTGGAGTTGCGGTACTTGTTCAAGGTTTTGGGAAGGTTTGGGTTTGGGCCGAGATTTGTGGAATGGGTGCAGTTGCTGTAGCACCAAGGGCGAGGGTGAGGACGAATAATATGAGCTCACAAAGCTTTGACTTACACAGGGTATGAGGCAGGGGTGCCCGCTGTCACCAATGCTGTTTGAGCTGGCCAGAGAGCCATTGGCGATGACCTCTTACTGTATGTTTTGGATCAGATTTACGGGGAGAAGGCAGGAGAATGGGGATGAGAAAATATCAGCCATGATCGAATGGCGGAGCAGACGCGATGGGCCAAGTGGCCTAATTCTGCTCCTATGTCTTATGGATCCGCTGGAGAGTATTGGAACGAATATGGGACTGCTGGGGAGGTTTGGAGGGTTCTCGGGGTACAAACTGAATGTAGGGAAAAGTGAGGTTTTGCCGGTGAATGAGCTGACACAGCGGGCTAATTTAGGGGGATGCCATTTACGGTAGCGAGGGATAAGTTTAGGTATTTGGGGATTCAGGTAGCGAGCGAATGGACGGGGCTCCATAAGTGGAACTTAACGAAGCTGGTGGAGGGGGCCAGGGAGGATCTTAAGAGGTGGCAGGGAGGGTCCAAGCGGTGAAAATTCTGCCAAGATTCTAGTTTATCTTTCAAGCTGTCCCGATCTTTACGCCAAAGGCCTTTTTTCGGAAATTGGACACAATCATCTCTGACTTTGTATGGGCAGAGAAGGTGCCGAGGGTAGGGATGACCCTGCTACAGAGGCAGTGACAGCAGGGGGCGTTTGGCATTGCCGAATCGGCTTCATTATTATTGGGTGGCAAATGTGGACAAGGTGCGGCGATGGTGGGAAGGAGAAGGGGTCAAGTGGGTTAAGATAGAGGAGGAATCTTGTAAGGGGTCCAGTTTGAGGGCTACGGTGACGGCAGCGTTGCCAATGGCTCCAAATAGGTATTCAGGGAGTCCGATGGTGCAATCAATCATGAAGATATGGAATCAGTTGAGGAGGCATTTTAGGGTGGAAGGGATGTCGGTGCTATCACCGCTGTGCGAGAATCATGGGTTTGAGCCGGGGGGGATGGATAGTGTATACAGGAGGTGGAGGGACGTGGGGCTGGTCAATATGAGGGATCTGTATTTGGAGGAAGGGTTTTCCAGTCTGGAGGAGCTAAGGGAGAGGGTAGAGCTGCCGAGGGGGAGTGAGTTCAAATATCTGCAGGTTCAGGACTTTGCGCGAAAGGTCTGGAAGGGGTTCTCTAGATTGCCAGGATACACCCTGCTGGAGCGACTGCTGCTTCCGGATGTGGGAGGGGAGGGAAGAATTGGGGATATATACAAGTGGCTGGGGGAGCAAGGAGGCGAGCGGGTGGTGAAGATCAAGGAGAAATATGACTCGGGCGAGAATGAGTGGGTTCTTTCAGGGGGTAGCAGATGAGTGAGAGAGGTGTGGGCGGCGGCCAGCAAATCATGCGCACATGTTTTGGGGATGCAAAAAATTGGAAGATTCTGAACAGGAGTGTTCACGGTCTTAGCCAGGATAGTGGAGGAGGACATGGACCCGGACTTTGGTGGCAATATTTGGGGTTTCAGAGAAGCCGGAGCTCATGGAGAGTAGGAAGGCCGATGTTGTGGCCTTCGCCTCTCTGATTGCACGGCGGCGAATTTCACTGGAGTGGCGGTCGGCATCGCCACTGGGGGTAGCGGCTTGGTTGGGTGACCTGTATGACTTCCTGCGGTTGGAGAAGATAAAGTATGAGTTAAGGGGCTCCGCAGGGGGGGTTGAGGCAAATGGATGTTAGCGTCTGTTGCAAAAGGACTGGAGTATAAAAGTAGAGAAGTGTTGTTGCAAATGTACAGGGTGCTGGTGAGACCACACCAGATATTGTGTCCTCTTTTGGTCTCTTTATTTGTAATTGGAGGCAGTTCAGAGGAGGTTCACCAGATTGATTCCGGGGATGAAAGTGTTGATGTATGAGAAGAGATTAAACAGTTTGGGTTCATAGTCGCTGGAGTTTAGAAGGATGAGAGGGGATCTAATTGAGGTGTATAAAATACTAAATGGGATTGATAAATTAACCATAGGCCAAATGTTCCCCCTTGTGGGGCAATCTAGAACGAGAGGTCACAGAGTCAGCAGTTAAGAAGGCAAATGCAATGTCAGCATTCATAACAAAGAACAGAGAAAAGTACAGCACAGATACAGGTCCTTCGGCCCTCCAAGCCTGTGTCGACCATGCTGCCCGTCTAAACTAAAATCGTCTACACTTCCTGGGTCTGTATCCCTCTATTCCCATCCTATTCATGTCAAGAGGGTTAGAATAGAAGAGCAGGGATATACTTCTGAGGCTGTATAAGGCTCTGGATGTGCTGGCCTTGGAAAGGGTCCAGAGGAAGTTCACAAGAATGATCCCTGGAATGAAGAGTTTGTCATATGAAGAGTGGTTGAGGACTCTGGGTCTGTACTCGTTGGAGTTTAGAAGGATGAGGGGGGATCTTATTGAAACTTACAGGATACCGAGAGGCCCATATAGAGTGGACGTGGAGAAGATGTAGAATCCGAGGGCACAGCCTCAGACTGAAGGGACGATCCTTTAAAACAGAGATGAAGAGGAATTTCTTCAGCCAGAGGGTGATGAATCTGTGGAACACTTTACCGCAGAAGGCTGTGGAGGCCAAATCACTGAGTGTCTTTAAGACAGAGATAGATAGGTTCTTGATTAATAAGGGGATCAGGGGTTACGGGGGAGAGAGAGAGAAGCAGGAGAGTGGGGATGAGAAACATGTCAGCTATGATTGAATGGCGGAGCAGACATGATGGGCCGAATAGCCTAATTCTGCTCCTATATCTTATGGTCTTATACAGGTTGAGAGGCAGTAGATTGAGAACTGAGATGAGGAAGGACTCTTCTCGCAGAGGGTGGTGAATTTGTGGAACTTGCTGCCCCATAGTGCGGTGGAATCAGAGTCATTAAATGGTTTCAAGAAGCAGATAGATATATTTCTGATTTTAAAAAAACAGGTTAAAGGGCAACAGGTGGGGAGGTGGATTTGAGACCAGGAAGAGATCAGTCATGGTCTGATTGAATGGTGGAGCAGGCTCGAAGGGCTCAATTGCCTACATCTGATCCTAATTCCTATGTTCTTTGAGATACATTTGATTATTTAGGAGCAAATAAGGAATTTGGGGGATATTTTTGTGAAGAAATAGGGATTTTCTGGGGGAATAACTAACTGTTTCGAAGAAAATAGGGATATTTTGGAATCAATTTGATTTTTTGCAGGTAGATTTATTAGGGTACATTTGATTCTTCGGGGGGGGGGAAAATAGGGATATTTCACGATAAATTTAACTCCTATAGAATCATAACATTTACAGTGCAATAGAGGCCATTCGGCCCAAGTCTGCACCGGCCCTTGGAAAGAGCACTCTATTTAAATCCATTCCTCCACCCTATCCCCGTAACCCCACCTAACCTGTTGAACACTTAAAGGGCAATTTAGCATGGCCAATCCACCTAATCTGCACATCTTTGAACCATGGGAAGAAACCGGAGCACCCGGAGGAAACTCGTGCAGTCACAGGGAGGAAGTGCAAACTCCAAACAGATAGTCACCCGAGGCTGGAATTGAACCGGGGTACCTGGATTTTTTTTTTGGGGGGGGGGGGGGGGGGGTAAATAAGGATTTATTGAGATAAATTTGACTATTTGGGGAAAAATAAGGATATTTGGGGGAAAATAGGATTCTCTGAGGTAAATTGGGATTTACTGAGATAGATTTCATAGATTTCATAGAATTTAGTGCAGAAGGAGGCCATTCGGCCCATCGAGTCTGCACCGGCTCTTGGAAAGAGCACCCTACCTAAGGTCCACACCTCCACCCTATCCCCATAACCCAGTAACCCAACCCAACACTAAGGGCAATTTTGGACACTATGGGCAATTTAGCATGGCCAATCCACCTAACCCGCACATCTTTGGACTGTGGGAGGAAACCGGAGCACCCGGAGGAAACCCACGCACACACGGGGAGGATGTGCAGACTCCGCACAGACAGTGACCCAAGCCAGAATCGAACCTGGGACCCTGGAGCTGTGAAGCATTTGTGCTATCCACAATGCTACCGTGCTGCCCTGAATTAGATTCTTTAAGGGCAATTAAGGATATGTGGAATGAATTTGATTATTTGGGGGCCAGTTGGGAATTTTTTGGGATAACGTAAGGAGTATGTAAAGATTTTTTGGGATAAATTTGATTCTTTGGGTGGCACAGTGGGTCAGCACTGCTGCCTCACAGTGCCAGGGACCCAGGTTCAATTCCGGTCTTGGACGACATCTGAATGGATTTTGCACTTGGAGGGTCAGCGCAGACTAGATGGGCCAAATGGTCTCCTGCACTATAGGGAATCTATAATTCTTGAAAAATATGGATTTTGGGGCGATAAGCTTCATTCTTTGGGGGTGAATTGGAATTTTCTGGGATAAATTCGACTCTTTGGGGATCGTTTGGGATTTTTTTTGAGAAATTTTATTCTTTGGGGGTGAATTGGGACCTCGCGGGGTAAATTATTTCTTTTTTTATGGGGTGGGGAGGTCAATTGAGGTTCTGGGGAGAGGTAAATTTAACTCTCAGGGGATCAACTGGGAGTTTTTTGGGGTAAATCTGACTGGGGTGAATTGGGATTTTCTAGGTTAAATTTGATTAGCTGGGGATCAGCTGGTATTTTGGGGGGAATTTGTCTCTTTGGGGTAAATTTGATTTTTGGAGGGAGGGGGTGGAGGTGATTGTTTTTATCTGGGGGGAGGGGGGTATTTTCCTCACCTGAATCTGGGAGAATCTTTCACACATTCCTCCAGTTCCAGCACCATCTCTACTCAGTCCCCCTCCACTTCCGGGTTCCCAGACTTAACCTCTGACTCCTGGAGCCCCGCCCCTGGACGCGGCCGCCGCCGCCACCACCACCACCAACTGGGGACCAATGCGCATGCGCCACCGCCCACCGGTCCCCGAGGGCTTGGGACACGCCCCATGACGCCCCTCCTCGTGACATCAAAACACCCACTGACCCCGTGACCCGAAGAGCGCCCCGCCCACCCGGTCTCCCAGGGCAACGGAGAAACAGAAGCGAAGAGAGAAGAGTGAGACCGAGAGATACAAGGAGAGAGACAGACCGAGAGAGACAGAGACAAACAGAGAGAGAGCGAGACAGGCAGACACAGAGAGAGACAGACAGAGGCAGACAGACAGACAGACAGACACAGAGAGACAGAGACAAACAGAGAGAGAGCGAGACAGGCAGACACAGAGAGAGACAGACAGAGGCAGACAGACAGACAGAGAGAGAGAGAGTGACCGAGAGACAGAGAGAGAGAGTGACCGAGAGACAGACAGAGAGAGAGAGAGAGAGAGTGACCGAGAGACAGACACAGAGAGACCGACACAGACAGACAGAGAGAGAGTGACCGAGAGACAGACAGACAGAGAGAGAGAGAGAGTGACCGAGAGACAGACACAGAGAGACCGACACAGACAGAGAGAGAGAGAGACAGACAGACAGACCGACACAGAGACAGACAGACACCGAGAGTGACCGAGAGACAGACAGACAGAGGGAAAGACAGACAGAGTGAGAGCGAGAGTTAGAGAGAGTGACCGAGAAACAGATAGAGAGCGATGGGGATAGAGACAGAGAGACACAGAGAGGAGGGAGGAACCAGGAGTGGGGTGAGTGATAATGGATTTATTCGAGTGACCAACCTCATCCTCTTCTTTCCCACTCTTCCAGGACCAGTCTGCTGAGCCCCAGCTGTTTCGACAATGTCTGAATCTGACCCCGACACAGACAATGAGAGCCGGGATGATTTAGGCTCCCTCATGGAGAGGTCGGGCAGTGAAGAAGGCCGACCAGACCAGGTGCCAAGAGCTGAGAGACAGCATAGCGTCTGTGCTGGCATGTGCCCTGGTGTCAGTGTGTGAGCGTCCATGTTTGTATATGTGTGGGTGTGTGAGCATCTGTGTCTGTATGTGCGAGTGCCTGTGTGTGCAGGAGCATCTGTGCGCGCTTGGGTGCGTGAGCATCTATGTGTGTGGGTTTGCGAGAGCATCTATGTGTGTGGGAGCATCTGTGTATGCGTGTGAGCGTTGGTGCAGGTCTACATGAGCGTTTCGAGTGCGTGTGAGCATCTGTGTCTTTGTGAATGTGATTGTGTGTCTATGTGTGAGCGTCTGTCTGCGTGCATGTCAGCGTCTGTGTGTGTGAGTGTCTTGTGTGTGTGAACGCCTTTGTGTGTGAGCATCTGTATGTGTGTTTGAGCATCTGTGTAAGTGTCATGTGTGCAAGTGTGCATCTGTATGTGAGCACCTGTGCGTCTATGAGCTTCTGTGTGTGAGCGTCTGTGTGTGCCTGTGGAGGTCGGTATACACGTGTGAGCATCGGTGCGCGGGTGTGTGTGAGCGTTTGTGTGTATGCATGTGAGCGTCTGTGTGGGTAGGCATAAGCGTCGGTGTGTGTGTGAGCATCAGTGTGTTTGTGCGAACATTGTGTGTGTGAGCATCCGTGTGTGTGTGTGTGTGTGTGCATCTGTGTTTGTGTGTGTGAACATTCTTGTGGAGCGTCTGTGTGTGTGAGCGTCTGTGTGTGTGCAGGTGAGTGTCTGTGTGCATGAGCATCGGTGTGTGTATGCATCTCTGTGACTGCCTGTGTGTCTGTGTGTGAGTGTCTGTGTGTACATGAGAGCGTCTGCGTGAGTGTGTGTCTGAGTGCGTGTATGTGTGCGAGTGACTTTGTATGTGAGCGTCTGTATGAGTGTGTGAAAGCGGCAGGGGCTGGTTTAGCACACTGGTCTAAATCACTGGCTTTTAAAGCAGACCCAGGCAGGCCAGCAGCACGGCTCAATTCCCGTACCAGCCTCCCCGAACAGGCGCCGGAATGTGGCGACTAGGGGCTTTTCACAGTAACTTTATTTGAAGCCTACTTGTGACAATAAGCGATTTCATTTTTCATTTTAATTTCATGTGTGTGAGCGTCTGTGCGTGCGTGAGCATCTGTGTGTGTGAGCGATAGTACGGTGGCGTAGTGGGTTAGCACTGCTGTCTCACGTCGCCGAGGTCCCAGGTTCAATCCCGGCCCTGGGTCACTGTCCGTGTGGATTTTGCACATTCTCCCCGTGTTTGCGTGGGTTTCGCCCCCACAACCCAAAGATGTGGAGGATAGGTGGATTGGCTACGTTAAATTGCCCCTCAATTGGAAAAAATGGATTGGGTACTCTAAATTTAAAAAACGCTGTGTGTGTGAGCGTCTGTGTGTGTGTGTGAGTATATGAAAGTCGGTATGTATGTGTGTGTGAGCGTCTGTGTGCGCGTGAGTGTCGTTGCGCATGAGGATTGTGTGTGTGCGCATGAGCATCGATGTGCGTGTGTGCGGGTATCTGTGTGTGCGCATCTGCGTGTCTGTGCATCTATGTGCGTGAGCATCTGTGTGCACGGGCATTTGTGTGTGTGTGTGAGTGAGTATCTGTGTGTGTGAGCAAGTATCCGTGTATGTGTGTGCATCTGTGTGTGTGAGCATCTGTGTGTGTGTGTGATCTTCTGCCTGTGTGTGTGTGTGCGTGTCTATGTGTGCGTGACTGTGTATCAGTGTGTGTGTGTGAACCTGTGGATGTCTGTCTGTGTATGAGTGTCTGTATGTGTGGACGTGTGTGTGTGTGTGAGCATCTGTGTGTGTGTGTGAGCATCTGTGTGTGTGTGCGAGCATCTGTATGTATGTGTGAGTGTCTACGTGTGATCATCTGGCTACGTGCGTGTGCCTGTGTGCCTGTAGGTGTGTGAGTGACTTTGTATGTGAGCATCTGTATGTGTGTGAGCAACTGAGTGTCTTGTGCGTGTGTGAGCATCTGTCTGCGTGCATGTGTGAGCATTTGTGTGTGTGTGAATGACTGTGTGTGTGAATGTCTGTATGTGTGTGTGAGCATCTGTGTAAGTGTCGTGTGGGTGTGTGCATGTCTGTGTGCACCTGCATGCATCTGTATATGAGCGCCTGTCTGTGTGTGAGCGCCTGTGTGAGCGTCTGTGTGTGTGCCTGTGAGGGCCGGTGTGCACATGTGAGCATCGGTGTGTGTGTGTTCCCCTACATGTGTGGGAGCGTTTGGGTATGAGCATCTGTATGCGTCTGTGTGCCTGTGAGCATGTGTGTGAATGTGAGGGTCGGTGAGCACGTGTGAGCATCGGTGCGCGTGTGTGTACCTACATGTGTGGGAGCATGTGTGTGAGCTTCTATGTGTGTTTGTGTGTGGGCATGTGAGCGTCTGTGTGCGCATGAGTGTCAGTGCGGGTAGGCATGAACGTCGGTGTGTGTGTGTGAGCATCGGTATGTGTGTGCGTGAGCGTCTGTGTGCGTGAGCCTCTGTGTGTTTGTGTGTGTGTGAGCATGTGTGTGTGAGCATGTGTGTGTGTGTGAGCGTTTGTGTGGGTGTGTGAGGTGTGAGCGTCTGGATTGGATTTTGTTTATTGTCACGTGTACCGAGGTACAGTGAAAAGTATTTTTCTGCGAGCAGCTCAACAGATCATTAGGTACACGGGAAGAAAAAGGAATAAAAGAAAATACATGATAGGGAAAAGAGAGAGGTTAGTAATATGTTAGTCTTAGAATTCAATTTTAAAAGATTAGAATGAGTATAAGTTAAGTAAAACATGGATCTGTTGGGGAGAGCTCGCAGGGAGTCGCCTCGCTCCGGCGCCATCTTCTGAATAAAAAATGTGTGTGAGTATCTGTCTGTGTGTGCATGTGAGTGATGGTGCGCATGAACATTGGTGCGTGTGCGTGTGCGTGTGTGTGTGTGTGTGTGTGACATCTGTGTGCTTATGAGCTTCTGTGTGACCGCCTGCGTGTCTGTGTGAGTGTCTACGTGTGAGCGTCTGTCTGCATGCGTGTGTCTGTGTGTGCGCATGTGTGGTCTTGTGTGAGTGACTTTGTATGTGTGAGCATCTGTATGTGTGTGAGCATCTATGTGCGTGTGTGCATGTGAGGGTCGGTGCATGTGTGTGTGTACGTACATGTGTGGGAGCGTGTGTGTGTGTGCATGTGAGCGTCTGTGCGCATGAGTGTCAGTGCGGGTAGGCTTGAGCGTCTGTGTGAGCCTCCGTGTGTGTGCGCATGAGTGTCTGTGTGTGTCTGTATGACTACGTGTGAGCGTCTGTCTGCGTGCGTGTATTTGTCTGTGTGCATATGAGTGTCTGTTTGCGTGCGTGTGTTTGTGTGAATGCCTGTGTGTGAGCCGTCTGTCTGCATGCATGTGTTTGTGTGAACGTGTGTGCGTGCGTGAACGTCTGTGTGTGTGTGTAAGCATCTGTGTGTCTGTTGTTATGGGCCAGGGTTTAGAGAACCCCAAAGTGTCTCATGGAGTTAACCTGACCCACAACTTTTAATAGATTGTGGTTGTGGGGAGCACACGGACCTACTTGCAGGTGTGATGCACCAGATATCCACAGTACTTTTAAATTAAAACAATGTTTATTTATGAAACCAGTTAACACTTTATCAACCCACAGTAAACATCTCAACAACTATCAACACCAATACTCCCCACAGATGCAATATTCTATAAGTAAACCTTAATCTTTCCTTCTTAACATCCATAAGACAAAAGACCCTTTTTAACAGAGATCAGGTTTAAATTCACTACTGAGAGCAGTCAGCACTTTGAAATCACCCAATTGATCTGGAGACTGTCTTTAGATTGCAGAGAGAGATCCTTATGCAGCTCCTTGCTTTGCCTGCAGCTATCCAGCTCTCAAAAGCGAAACTAAAACACACCCTGTAACAAACAGCTTAAAACGAAAGTAAAGCAGACAGACAGCCCAGCTCCACTCACACTCTGACATCACTGATAAACACCCATTTCTTAAAGGTACATCCACTACAGCTATTTTTATAAACACCCATTTCTTAAACGCCCATTTCTTAAAGGTACTCTCACATGACAGTGTGTGTGTGAGCATCTGTGTGTGCATGCCTGTGAGCGTATGTGTGTGTGAATGTGATGGTCATTGTGCACGTGTGAGCATCGGTGCATGTGTGTGCGCATCTACATGTGTGAGAGAATCTGTGTGTATGCGTGTGAGTGCCTGTGTGCGCATGAATATCAGTGCGGATATGCATGAGCATTGGTGTGTGAGAGCATCTGTGTGTGACGCAAGAGTGACTACGTGTGAGCGTCTGGGTGCATGTATGTGTGTGAGCGGCTGTGTGTGTGTGCGGTCGGTGTGTGCATGTGAGCGTCGGTATGTGTACGTGCATGTCAGCATTGGTGTGTGTGTGAGCATTTGTCTGTGTGTGTATATGTGAGCATCTGTATGTGTGAGCATCTTTGTGTGTGTGGGAGCGTCTATGTGTGTTCATGTGAGCGTCTCTGTGCGCGTGATTGTGTGTGTGTGAGCATCTGTGTGTGTGAGCACATCTGTGTGCGCCTGTGTGTTTGGTGTCTATGAATGTGAGGGTTGGTTTGCATGTGTGAGTGTAGGTGCGTGTGATCATCGGTGAGTGTGTGTGCATCTACATGTGTGGGTGTGTATGTGTGTGCATGTGAGCGCCTCTGTGTGTGAACATCTGTGTGTGAGCATCTGTGTGTGAGCACACCTGTGTGTTTGGTGTCTATGAATGTGAGGGTTGGTGTGCATGTGTGAGTGTAGGTGCGTGTGAGCATAGGTGCGCGCGTGTGTGTACATCTACATGAGTGTGTGCCTGTGAGTGCCTGTGCGTACGTGTGTGCCTGTGAGCGTCTGTGTGCACGCGAGTGTCAGTGCGCGTGAGCATCGATGTGTGTGCGTGACTATCTGTGTGTCTGCATGCGAGTTTGTCTGCATGCGTGTGAGCGTCTGTGTGTGCATGATTGTCGGTGCTCATGAGCATTGGTGTGTGCGTGTGAGCATCTGTATGTGTGTGTGCTTGTGAGCATTTGTATGTGTGTGTGCTTGTGAGCATCTATGTGTGTGTGTTTGTGAGCATTTGTATGTGTGTGTGCTTGTGAGCATCTCTGTGTATGAGCGGTAATCGAGGACACGTCCTCCGGCCTCTCTTCACACCAGTGACTAAATTCTCTTTCTGCAGCCTGAAATACACCCCTTAACCATCGAGATCCTCTCAGAGTGCCTCTCCCTCCTCTGCAAAACAGGGAATGGACTCGCCCATGCCTATGTCCGTGTCGACCTGAAGGATCGGTGAGTGTTGGAGGGTCAGTACTGAGGGAGCGCTGCACTTGTTGGAGGGTCAGTACTGAGGA